>NC_134485.1:416010236-416075236 GCF_040206685.1 Ascaphus truei | reverse complement strand
TGGTGTGGGGGCACATTACACGACAACCTGTGATCAGCAACAAAACAGAGGCCACAAAATATTAATTAGGTGCTTTCTATCTGCCATCGAGATGTACCAGTGAAGGAAATAAACCATCACAGGGAATGGAAGCCATACATTCACAGCGAGTGAGGGAAACGAGCACAGCGTGACCTATCGGATGTGCTGAGAAAATCACCTGGGTTTGGAAAGTGACAAATGAAAATAATTGTTAAAGATGTACTGGAAATAGGAATCTTTTATTTCCCTAAGGCAGGAGTGGCCCACTCCAGTCCTCCAGGGCCACCAACTGGTCAGGTTTGTAGGATATCCCTGCTTCAGCACAGGTGGCTTAATCAGTCCCAGCTTCAGCACTGGGGTCTCAGTCAGTTACAGCTTCAGCACAGGTGGCTCAATCAGTGGCTTAGACTTCAACTGAGCCACCTGTGCTGAAGCAGGGATATCTTTAAAACCGGACCTGTTGGTGGCTCCTGAGGACTGGAGTTGGCCACTCCTGCCCCAGAGACACAAAATTAACATGAATAAAAAAATACGAAGTTAATTGTCTCACTTCAAAAGTGCAAGAAGCGAAACTGTTCCCTTGCCGTGTCACTCAGGTGGAGACTATTGGCAAAGAACACATGAATACAACCTGCTCCTTGCACCGCTCCTGCATCGTTTTCCTTTGTTGTGCACTGTTTTAGCAGCCCCCTGCTCTTTATTTGGATGGTACTGTACATCGACGTAGCACCGCTCAGTAAATAGTGTCCTAATTCCCATTTAGTGCAGCATTGGACAGCCCTAGTATAATGAATAATTTGCTAACCTCTTCTGGAGTGGTCTAGAACACCTTGTTTATTACCACATTGCTGGCTCTACCAGAATTGAGGTTGAAATAGTTTGTATTATAGTGTTAGTGCTACACACGTACAGAATTCCTTACACTGAATTTACAATCCCTCATTAATGTACAGCACCTGATTTCTTCTGCAATGTTTTTTAAACTCACAAGCTCCTACAATGATACATTTTTGTAATCACGTCAGTGCTGGACTAACAAGCAATGGCAATGTGTTGGTGGACAACAAGAACATTACAGTAGGTGTTAACACTAAAATTAGCTAGTGTGGATGGCGTTGAATTGTGTAAGTGTGCTGCTGTCCGTGCAATCTATCCCTGACCAATACAGTTCTGTCAGAGTTATAACATCCCGTGTAGTCGAGGCATCAGAATCTATTCATTGACTTTTTTGTGCACACAAGTGGATTAAACTAGGAATTACCATGTACTTACATAAATATTTCTACTGACATAACACCACTTTTTTGTCTTTCCATTGAGGCCACACATTTTTATTCCCCGCTTGTATAGAAGACCACCATAGCCATTACAAAGCACAAGCACTTCATACATTAATAATTAATGTAAATAAATAAATTCCCATATGAGCCTCAGCAGAATTTACACGTAAATCGAAAAAAGGAGATTGCTGTCTGCCTATTCATTCAGCAAACATGCAATTTTCACTGGAAAATGTTACATTGTTCATAAAAGTAACCTAGCCAGTACTTCAGCCCTGCACTTGTAATATAATATATAGCACCACTGACTTTTACGTTTCACATGATATGCACAAAAACAAATCACCTTTCTCATGTACTTAGGTAATATACCTGATTTGATGTACTATGATGAACATAAACACTCTTTACCCAGCAGCCTAGGTAAAGTGGGTGAGTAATTGGGACTCGCTTTACAAAGCTCAGACTCTGGCATCTCAAATCTTCTATTCACCAAGCCACCCTTCAAAGGCCAACGGTTACAGCCTGGTGTTAAAATGTATGTTCTGCACCTTCCCCATTGTGGCGGATTAACAGTATGAGATGTTAAGGACCAAACACGATTGGCTGAGGGTGATGGGGACAGTAGAATGACTAGATATCACTACATACTGAACACTGGAAAAACACATTCACGTTGTGAAATCCCAGAAGGTTGTGTTTCAGGTTAGTGAGATATTGCTGGGTCAGCGGGATTGATGCTTTCAGTGCCTTACATGTTATCTCTGCATGGCCAAGGTGCTGTTGATGAAAGCAATCATTCTTTTTTAATATGGGGGTCTTCCAGAGCTGAGCAGCTTTATTTTAAGCTATGGGGATACTCGGTTCACAAGATACTTACCTGCAAACTTACTGGTATTACTGCACTGCCTGTTTTTTAAAGGGGATGTTGATTATAGCAACCATACTATTTGAAGCAGCGGCTCCTCATAACAAACCCCCTTTATTTACACACACACACACACACACACACACACACACACACACACACACACACACACACACACACACACACACACACACACACACACACAGACAGACAGACAGACAGACAGACACACACACACACACACTGCTCTATTTTAAGCTCTGGGGATACCAGGTTTACAAGATAGTTACCAGTAAAACTACTGCTGTTACTGCAATTCCTGCTTTTCCGAGGGGATTTAAATGGCCATCCAATAGGAAGCTGCCACAGATGACGTTGTGGTTTTCTGTTGGTCCAAGGGTTTACAGCCATATTGTTTCCCTTGGAGGGAGATTTAAACTTGGTAACTTCACAGCTAAGTATCTTGGGAACTGGGGGGTTTATCAAGCTGAAAATAGAATTGTTAAGCTCCAAGGGACCCCGCCATTCTCATTATGTAAAAAAAAATGAGTTTAAAAAAAAAGTACTATGGGGATTGCTTCTTTAAATTGAAGGGTACATAAGGGGCAGAGACTTGGTAATCCGAATCTTGAAGCCCGTAGAGGGTTATTCATTAAAGTGTGATAGTGCCCTTTAATGAATAACCCCCTTAATGTTTCAAAAAATATTTTATAGCTGCAGGTACAGTATCTAGTGAGTGGGAGATACACGGTGAGCGTACACAATGCACATTCTGCAAGGTTAAGATCTTTGGACTTTTTCCCAATCAAGGAGTTTGGGTGCATTCATCTACTGTATATTCTTACTAAATCTTTGTAATGTAGCAACAGAAGAGAATAGAGGAAGATCACACAAGTCTATTGGTGAAGGTCTAAGAAGTAGACTATTACATATATATGAAGTCATAAGGCCCCACAACGTTGCACAGGACACTACCCTTTCCTCACGGGAAGTTTCCCGTTCATCCTTTCTCTTCAGTGGATACTATTTTGAGACCGTTTAGGGCAGGGGTGGCAAACCCTGGCCGCAACAGCGTTTGGAATGGTCCTCCCCCCTTGGCAGTGCACCTGGCCGGCCCTGGAAACCGGACTCAACTTCGGCATCCGCCCACAGGGTCCCAGATCTCCTCTGCCGCGGGATTGGAGGCCCCCAACTTCCCTTAAGGTAAAATTCTTAGTGGGGGGGAGGGGGGGAATTGACTGAGAGGAAGAGGACGGAGGGATAGAGAGTTAGGAGGGAGGGGGGAATTGAGTGAGGAAGGAGGGGGGTGAGTGGGAGGAGGGAGATTGGGAGAGGGTGAGAGAGAGGAGGGAGGTGAGTGAGAGGAGGGGAGTGGGGTGATTGAGAGGGGAGGAGAGTGAATGTAGGGGGCAGTAGGATCATAGCCACAAAAAGAGTGTGTGCATTTATTGGCATGCCTGAAAAAAAGGTTGTGCACCCCTGGTTTAGGGAATACCTGTCCAGGGGATGCATCAGCACCATCATTTGTACTTTAAACTACTTAAGCGGGGAGTGCACTGTAAGACAAACAGTTTGGATTTAAGTTATCGCAACACAGAAAAACACAAGAAAAGGGATCTAAATGGATCTTGCAAACCCCAATGCTGCTAATGGCAAACTATTTACTATTTTGTTGCAACTACTAGTTAAAGCATATGATTTCACATGATCATATTCCTACACAAAAACAAACTCGATCGGCCACAATTCTCTGCGGTCTCTGTGATATTCATGCATGTACTGTAATCGTATGTGAAAACTATATTTTGAACAGCATATAAATTGTGAATGTTCAAGTACAGTACTTAAGTAAAGTAACAACTGGCATGCTTTCTTACTTCATAATGACTTAAAGAGTGCACATGTTCAGATGTAAGAAAGACCTATGCAATAAAACAGGGGTGCACAAACTTTCCTCCCTGCGCCCCCTGCCTGCACACCCCCCTGCTAGTGCCCCTCCCCCTCGGCGTCAAATGACGTCACGTTGCCATGGCAATGCATCGTCACGTGACCCCGCAGCATCATTTGACGCCTGGTTTCCATGGCGGCGCGTCACTGGAAGCCAAGGTCAGTGAAGTTACAGAGGCCTCGCGCGATCCCCGGCATTTAATTGAAATGCCCTTGGGGAAGCACAGGACCTCTGTAACCGCCGCGCCCCCCCCGTGTACACACCCCTACACTAAAATACCACTTACAGCGGTGTGCTCTCAACATCTAAACTGGATATCAAGAGACTAATATCGCCTCCATGTGAAGCATGCATTTCAGATAGAGAACAAAGTGCAACAGCACACGCTCGTTACAATAATTCACATTCTCCGTTTCTGAGAGATGTACATTACATTTCTTTCCAAGCCACAGAGGCATTTTCACCTAATAATGCACACCGTTTTTATACAAATCAGCTGGGAAGTAGCTTGTCACATTCTGCTCATTATACACAAAGTCAGAGCTGCTTCTGGCAGCTAGCACAAGCTAAACAATACACACCACACAATACATAGGGCTCCCTACAGATTTCTTGTCCTGGAATACAATGGTTGCTATGCCAACCACACACTATAAATCTCCGAGCTTGCTCTCATGGTACGGGAAAGCTTTTCAGCTTCTTGCCGCACGGTGCGTTCAATGCTCGTGATTCTAAAACGAGCAGAAATATTAAGATTTGCTTCTTGGAAAAATGTAAATCACCCAAACTGTATTTTTGTTTGTTCTAATACATGGTTATTCCTTTTAAAGCTGCAGTTCAAGCTGCCTTTTTTTTTTTTTTAATTAAAACAAAATAATTCATTGTGTGCATCAATACAATCTGCTCACTGACAAGTGATTAGCTAAGTTGCCTATCGATCCGTTCTCTGAAGAGTCAGCTCAGGGGTGCTTTAAATCACTGCTAGGGCTGCAGAAGATTACCCAAGATGCAAAGTTCTGTGTTGAAGGTCATGTGACCAGGCAGGCACTAGATACAATTGGTGCACTTCTAGACAGAGGGCAAAAGGGGTGTGCCAGGGTCTGCCTCAGGAGAGGAAGGGGATGTGACTTTGTAAATGATTGCTAAAGAAACAAAAATGCTTGTTACATTATAATACATTAAAAAGTCTTTAAAAATAGTTTTTTTTTAAATGCTACAAGTATTTTCTCATAGTACAGAACTGATTAATTAAAAAAAACAAAAAAAAAAAACATGTAGGATATTGCTTGAACTGCAGCTTTAACTTTTATTGATCCTTTCCCATGTTCCTTTGTGGAAATGCTGTTTCTCTGTACATTGAATGCCCTTATAACGCTAAGGTTTTATCTGTTTTGCCTTTTTTTTTAAAGCAATTATTTTATACAACAGTGGTTGGTCCAGCACCATATCATCAACATTCGGGTCCAAAAAAAAAAGGAGACAGCGAACAAAAAAGGATTCCCCAGAGACTAGTGTCTACAATCTACAAACATTTAAGAATTCATTATATTACTAGAAATAAAAAGGATTGTTTATAAGAAGCTAAAATGCTGCAGATAGGAAACTGTTAACATACAGTATGCGTCATTTGCAGAGTAAATTGCACACAGTTTTTCAAACACTTTAAAGAATACAGGGCACCTATGCTGCATCTTGGTCATAAATATATAGGAACCAAAGTTGCAAAAGAATGCCTTTATCTATACGTATTTAATATAAAGGGCGTTCTACAGGCTATGCTGGCCTGTCATAATAACATATTACCACTGTGTGTTATACGTATATGTTTGTAACAGCTGAATAGGGGATCAAAGTTGTACTCGAAAGTTGTATATTTCCTACATTTTCAGTTAACTAATTGAGGTATCACTTATGTTTTGCGATAGTATTTCTTTCAACATGGTATCACTCCCCAACCCCTTCCTTTTGTGTGATGTCTCAACTGCATGTCAATGTCATTAAGTGAAGTATCCACAGGTCCTGCTCAACTGCGTGGCTGTGAGAGGAGAATATGTACAATAATCTTTTTAGCGCAGATGGGCCTGAAGCCCAATGCAGGGCAAAACCTTCCAGTCTTCTCCAGTACTGAATGGGGTTATCTTTACTGAAAGGTTTAAACTTTCTGTCCAATAAAATGGGTCAAGCAGTAAGCAAATGCTATTGCGAGATTGTGTGGGGGGGTGAACCTCTCATCTCGCTCTTGCCTATAAATAACCCTCTATATGCAGGTCTCCCATACCTATCCTAGACTGTTCTGTTCAAAGTACCTTCCTCATCTGGTCCCTCTCCCTCAACAATCTCTGGGATGAGCTCACAATTCATCCTAGGCCCTATTCCCTTAATAATAATAAGCAAGGACAAAGCCTTCAACAGCTATCAAGTACATATTACATCAAGTTGGTAACCATACATACAGTACAATGGAAAAAAAGCATAAGAGTAGGCAAGTCTGGCATATAAAGCAATACATTCAGATCTGTAGCACCTTGAACAAAGACTCTCTTGACTGGACTGGCTCTACTCTGTATTGTACATTTACTTTCTGACCAAACAAAAAGCTACTGAACACAAACACAGCTTTTATAATGGAGCCTTTGAAAAACATGAATCTGGTGTAGATAATTAAGAAATGATATCTATTCTGTGGGAAAAACATACATAGATTAGAATACCATCAAAACATAAGCAGATTCAAAGTCTCTAATGTATTTTGTGGCCTTCAAAATAAAAATAATAACTATAGTAAGTGCTTTGAAATTTACTCTTTAGCCTCAGCCAGTTTATTGTTCATCTCTTTACTCTTCTCCTTGTCCTCCGGCTTTGTGGTGGTGGTGGGGGTGGTGGTGGTGGATGTCTCCGTGCCCTTCTTCTTGGAAGCCCGGCCAGGTACGATCAGCTTGTCTTTGGCCTTTTTCACGGGTTTATGGCTTGTGGATGTCTTTTTTGGTTTGGAAGTCTGAACACTAGGCTTCTCCACCTGGACAGACATACATACAAACCACAAACACAGAAAACACACACAAAGAGGTGGGAAATATAGTTTAGAACAATGATTTAAAGAGGCTGTCACACTGCATTTTAGTATTAACCACTTGAAGGCAAGTTACTCCCTATCCGTACCATAGAGTAAACTGGCCCTTAGGTGCCTTTAATAAAAATGACAAGGTTTACATAAAAACATGTGCACTATTGGTAAAAATGTGCCATTCATTAAAGTCACGGCAGATCTCATACAGTTACCCTAAGGATTCCATTGGTATCCACCCACTGCAGTTATAATCTGCCATACTGTAATTACAGTACACTGCCTCTCTACAATAATTGGGAGTTTGGTGTATACCTGTATATTCAGACTAAGAAGAATCCTTTCAGGTTTTACAACAAGTTGTGCGTTACAAATGTGTAAATAGGGACTCATTATTTTATCTTACACAAGAAAAACAGGAGATGAGAACAAACATCATTAATTTTTATGTAGGCTATTTATTTATTTTCTGAGTAAGGTTTTCTGTTCTATTAGCTTCATTTTATTCACATCACTGCAATTGCTACCAGGTACAAAACAAATAAGTGGTGACTTTGAAAAGCCTATGGGGACTTGTTTACTCTCGAACATTGTTCAATGTGTTGATGCTCACTCGGTTGTTGAGTGTAGGAATCAATTTATCGAAGTGACTTTCCCCAATTGTGCTCCAGAAAGCCAGTGGGAAGTAGGGAGTGCTTGTATTGGAATATAACATGAAGACGTGTTTTGCATGTTCAAAAAGATTTTCGGTCCGATTTTATTATGTTCCTTATATTGTCTGTGGGTTCTGGAGTTGTTCTATTCATTTTGAAACAAGGGCCAAAAATATATATTCTGTACAATGTATCTCCTATTTGTATTCAATTTTCCAGTACAATACAGGTCCTCAAATGCAACCTCAGGGATACCATTCAGAACAGGGGGGCAACCAACCAATATCCTATTCATATGAAAAGTAGGTGAACATGTGCAAATGTATTGTGTATACTCACCAGCCCTTTAATCCGGTGTACCTAATTTTCCAACTCTAACTGTCTGTGAATTGACTGTATGACCTCTGTTCATTTAATGTAACCATGTATTGTTATCATAAATCTGTGCCCAGGACATACTTTGAAAACGAGAGGTAACCCTCAATGTATTACTTCCTGGTAAAACATTTGTATAAATAAATAAATATTGGTGATTCCTAAAACCTGATCTGGCCAGCGATCCCTGTAGAGTCGTTTGACAATCACTGATGTGCTACATAGTTTCAATTTTCATTACAACTGCACTTTCATTATCAAAAAAGAAAGTCCATGTGTGAAATAAAAACGCCCTATAATAATGAATAGCACAAAAACGTGTAACTGGAACAGCGCCTACCTCTTACTAAATGTGAAACATCTCCACATGTCTATACAGTAGCTCTTATTCAGAAGTTAGGTTATCTCAGGAGAGTAAAATAAGGCAAGTTTGTGTTGATCAATAAACCCAAGATCCATTTATTAACGCTGCTGTGATCGGTTCACTGACAGCAGCTGTACAACAGTCAGTAAAAACATAAAGTCTGACATGTTATATACAGATGTAGCAGCTGTAATAACACCCTTTAGTAATGGCTGCGCTAATACTGGCGCGATATTTAGCGTGAGATTTAACGCAGCACCATTTAAACTAATAGTAAATTTTTGGGGCACTTTTGCAATATTTCCTTAACGCCCGTGATATTTATAACATTATTTGTATGCCCAGTGGCCGGGCCTAGGGCGGCAAAAATGTGCGCCCGCCTATACTTTTACAGCGCTCTCAGGGCTTATCGGGCCTGATGGGAAGTCACTTAACTGTTGCAGCCGCCTCCTTACCTGCCGCCCTTCTGAACCGCAGCGACGTCACGCAACATCTCGTTACCATGGCAATGCGACGCGGTGTGACGTCACATTGGTGACGTCCGCTGCGTCATTTGACGCTGCTTTTCAGTATCGGTCATTGTGTATATCTCTAATGCGTATACCTCTAACGGGTGTAATAACACCTGCTAGATCTGTAAACAGGGAAACTGTGTCAGACCACTAAATAAAGACACAGGCTATGTGTAGGTCACTGTAACTGTCATAGTCAGGGTTCACCAACACTGAAGATTTCCATGTTGGATCTCTACTGGTCCTTTCAAATCCGATGACAAAAATGTTTAGTTTTAACAGTGTTTCCACCTAGTTTTTTTTTGAGATGGATGCCCCCGGTACCACCCCCTGTTGTGGGAAACAGTGGCAGTGTAATAGAAAGCCACAATGTTATCCAGCAGTACCTACAGAGCTAGGTATCTCAAGCTAAGTATCTGTAGGTCCCCAGAGCTGAAATAAACGTGATTCAGCTCCAAGCCCCCTCTGCTTCCGTACCATTAACAAAAAGACTAGGCTGGAAATCTCCATACAGGTCTGCAGCAGCTAGTGGCTGCAGGATCCTTTGTCTAAGCAGCTAATAACGGCTGGGAGGCTGTTACTGCTGACAAACCACATTTAAGCAATTTACATCTAATAATACCTTCCTGCAACACATGTATTTGCTGAATCTTTTAAATAGGCTACAGTTTTGTTTTCTAATTATACACTATTTAATTAGCTTTTTATTTGGCCGCCATGGAGCTTATCGCACTTTGATGACTAACGGCCATGGAGGGCATCTGTTTAGAACTGAAGCACCTATTCTTATACACCTGGGGTCTCAAACACAGTACTCAAGGGCCACCAACAGGCCAGGTTTTATGGATATCCCTGCTTCAGCATGGGTGGCTCAATCAGTGGCTCAGTCGACTGAGTCACTGATTAAGCCACCTGTGCTGAAGCAGTGATATAAAAAAAACCTGGCCTGTTGGTGGCCCTTGAGGACTGTGTTTGAGACCCCTGTTATACACTAATGAATGTAAAGACATACAGTAAATTTACATAGCACTGCCGTGTGTGTGTGTGTGTATATATATAAAAAAAAATTCTTCTTCTTCTACAGTACATGTTAGAAAGAACACTTAGGCCTCGGCCATGTTTACTGCTTGCTGGCGGAAGCGTGCTGACGCGCGCTCCCACTCAGCACTGAGCCCCTACAGCCGCAATTAGAGTGGCTTTAGTAGGGGCTCACCTGCGCTTCCGCGCGCTTGCGGAAGCGCAGGTCTTAGGGGAATTTAAAATTCCCCCGCTTGCCGGCGCGACAGGCCGGTCACGTGAGCGGTTCGCCCAATGAGGGCGAACCGCCCCCTGACGGCCTGCTGACGGCGCATGCGGTAAGCAACCGCAAGGCCAGGGAAAGCACCCGCTTTCCCTGAGCCTCAGCGCGCCTCAGCGAGCAAACAGGGAGCATGGACTCAGCCTTAGATTAGTAAAGGAATAGCTAAATCATACTAGAACAACTACACACATTGGTAGATATTACTGCAGAAGTGAAGAAATCCAAATTCTGCATAATTTTACAGCAGGGGTGGCCAACTGCAGTCCTCAGGGGCCACGAACAGGCAGGTTTGCCACCTTCTAATGAAGGCCAAACCGGATAAAAAAAATTAAATGCCACGCTTACCTTCAGCGGCGTCTCCTGGCATTTTCCCCCTGCAACTCTTCTCAATGTGGCTGTGTGCGGCGTCACATGGCGCCATGTTGTCATGACAATGGGACACAACGTGGCCTTAAGTTGCCATGGCAACGATACACCCTATGGCACATAGGCGTCGTGAGGTGCCACGTAACGTCATGACGTCACGTAGCGTTCCCGTTGGCATGGCAACGCACCGCCATATTGAGAAGAGTGGCAGGATGAAGATGCTGGAGCATGCCGGGTGACGCTGCCCGCTGCGGGTTGCCAAGACCCGGAGGTTTACTAGGTAAACCCGCAGCCCATAGGTAATCCCGGAGATACGAGGCCGAAACCTGTAGTCTCCGGGTGAAACCCGGAGTGGTGGCAACCCTGCCAACAGGCCAGGTTTAAAGGATATCCATGCTTCAGCACAGGTGGTGCAGTCTCCAATTGAGCCAACTGTGCTTAAGCAGGGATATCCTTAAAGCCTGACCTGTTGGCGGTGACCCTTGAGGACTGGAGCTGGGCACCTTTGCTCTGCAGTATATGCTTCCCTCCTCTGTTGCCATAAGGCACTTTACTGCCCATGCTACAGTAGGTCTATTAATCAAAGTCTTCCAGCTGCAAGAACTATAATCAAATGTATTAGAGGAAAGAAGCCTTATAGGAACATGTAGGGGCAGAAGAATCAAGGCAAAAGTGGAGCAATTCTGGGGCAAAAGCGTTGCTCTAGATTTATGAAAGAAAAAAATAGGCCAAAGGAGGTGACTTTGAAGCAGACTGTGCCATTTTCATCTTGCATCAATGTATTTGCACAGTGCGCATCATCATGCACCCTGGGGAGTGACAACAGGAGGAGTTGGGGAGGAGTTACATGGTGCACAGACTATAATGAGATGTATCACATTCTGTCTCTGCCCCAGTTTGCACCTTGGAGAGTGTCAGTGGGAGGAGTTGGGAAGGAGTTATATGGTGCACAGATTATAATGAGATGTATCACAGTCTGTGTCTCTGCCTCAGTTTTGGATTTGGCGAGAGTCAGTAGGAGAAGTTGGGGAGGGGTTACATGGAGCACAACATTTCATCCCCTTACTCCCTTCCTCCTTCCACACCTTTTCTCTCCTGCTTTTTCAGAAGCTCCAGGAAAGACTAAAGGACCTTCTGTAGACATGTGCTGCTTGGAGGAAAGAAGGAAGAGGGAGATATGATGGAAGCTTTCAAATATACAGTACAATATAAAGGGCTTCAACAAGTTGAAGGAGGGAAGCATACTTCAGAGAAAGAAATGCTAGAACAAGAGGTCCTGCTCTGAAGCTGGATGTTTGCAGACTTGGGGGAAATGTGAGGTGAGTGGCGCAACCAGGGGGGGTGCAAGGGTGCATTTGCACCCCCCAAGAATTTCATATATTTACTCTTGGTTACAGGTGAAACTAATTGCCGGGGGAGAGAGCGGGGCCTCTGTAACAGAGCAACCCTCCTCCATCGACATCGCGCCATGTGATGCTGCATCATCATGGCGACACGACATCGCATGCGATGCGTTAACATAACAACGCGCCATCACGTGACGCAGTGACGTTATGACGCCACCACGTCGTCAGACGGCAGGTGAAAACGACAACACCAAAAAATTATTTCTGGTTGCACACTTGTGTGAGGTACTGTAATACTTCCCAGAAAGGTGGGTGGATTCGTGAGATAGCCTGGAAGAAGCTAATACAGTATGGGAATGAAGAAATGCTTGGGATAAGCATTAGGCTATCCTAAAAACAAGATAAGGCCAAGGATCAAATAGGGTCTGAGGTTTTTCAGCAGATAGAAAAATCGATAGGCTGGGTGGGCCTCCGATAGAAAAATGGGCAGGCTAGGTGGGCATAAGATAGAAGAATGAGCAGGATACAGTAGGTGGGCTAAAGATAGAAGAATGGGCAGGTTAGGTGGGCCTAAGATAGAAGAATGGGCAGGCTAGGTGGGCATAAGATAGAATAATGGGCAGGCTAGGAGGGCCAAGTGATTCTAACTGCTGTCAAATTCTAGATCTCGGTGTATCCCTTATCTACAGTTTATCCCTTATCTCAGTTGTACACGTTCCACGTTATTTATTAATTTATTTATAAAAATGTTTTTCCAGGAAGTAATACATTGAGAGTTACCTCTCGTTTTCAAGTATGTCCTGGGCATAGTTAATATGACAAATAATACATGTTTACAAATACAGTTACATAAATGAACAGGGTATACATGATATACAATACATTGTATGCACAGTTAGAGAAGATGTATATTATAGGCGTATGTAACAGTTACAGACCAGATTAAAATGTGAGACAGCCTTAGTTTTCAAAGAATTTAAACTGGTGGTGGATGTGAGAGTCTCCGGTAGGTTGTTCCAGTTTTGGGGTGCATGGTAAGAGAAGGAAGAGTGGCCGGATACTTTGTTGAGCCTTGGGACCATGAACAGTCTTTTGGAGTCTGATCTCAGATGATAAGTGCTGCATGTAGTAGGGGTGAGGAACTTGTTCAGATAGGTGGGTAGCTTGCCTAGAAAGTATTTTACAGGAAAGGTGAATTTTGCACCTAGACTCGAGTGAAGACCAATCTAGTTCTTTGAGCATTTCGCAGTGATGTGTGTTGTAGTTGCATTGGAGAACGAAACGACAAATTGAATTGTAGAGGGTGTCAAGTTTGCCAAGGTGGGTTTGGGGTGCAAAGCCATATACTATGTCTCCATAGTCGATAATTGGCATTAGCATCTGCTGTGCAATACGCTTTCTGACCAGCAGGCTTAGGGAGGATTTGTTCCTGTAAAGTACACCTAGTTTGGCATAGGTTTTGGATGTCAGGGTATCAATGTGCATTCCGAATGTTAAGTGGGAGTCAAACTATATGCCCAGGTATTTAAAACTAGTAACAGGAGTTAGGGTGGTGTTAGCGTTGGTTCTGATCTGGAGCTCAGTCACTGGAAGCTTTAAAAATGTAGTCTTGGTCCCAAATACCATTGTTACAGTCTTGTCAGTGTTTAAAAACAGTTTGTTTTGGGAAATCCAGTTTTCGAGTCTCAAAAAGTCAGACTGAAGTATGTGTTCAAGGTCAGAGAGGCTATGGCTGTGTGCATATAGGATTGTGTCATCTGCATACATGTGTATTGAGGCTTCCTTACAAGCTGTGGGAAGATCATTGATCATTGACATGTGCTCCATTTCAGCTACCCAGTACATCCAGCTACAGTATTACAAATCTGTTGTGATATATACTTAACGAAAGCAACTCTTACTGAGCAATACAGCCTTTGAAATTAGACTTAAGGTGTCTCCTTCGTAAAGTCTCAATTCACAAAATGGAGAGCAGAAACTAATGTGAAATAGACAAGATAATACCGTAGATGGGGACAGTCTATTCCCAAAGTCCCACAAGACACACAGTATTACTGCACCGACACACTTTATTCGAGCAAATACCCGGTATGTACCTGGCAGATACCTGGAATGCGCCGCTCCTCACCTCTGACAAGCCCCGTTGCGTTTGCCTTCCCAGCCTGGGTTCATGCCTGGCTGATGGGCGGCTGATCTGTTAAATGATAATGATTAGGATTTAATAGGCTGCAATGCTTCGCGTGTCTACCAGATGGCATAAATTCATGAATTGTAATGCAGTATATATATATATATACTGTGCAGTATTGCAGCCAGCGGGAATAAAATGCTTCAATCCCTGCTTGGAAAATACCTCAATGCACTCGGGCAGAAAACAGTCACAAACCTCAATACACCCGGGTATGCCCGAATTCGTGGGACTAGCCGAGCTCGAATAAAGTGTGTCGCCAGTGTAGGTCATTTTTATTAAGAGGCGCGAAGCCGTAAGACGCCTTGTGTCTCATTCACCAGCATTGGAAGGTGTCATATGCAATCGTAATTATCGCCCAATGTCTCGTGGGACTTTGCTCACTGTCTGTTTTCTCAGTGATTCACGTTATCCGTTACAGTTCTCCAGCTTGTGAACGGACTCTTTCCCATGGCTTCTTGTGGCAAAGATCTGCTTGGTAAATATGGGCCAGTGAGCCACGCCTTAGTGTCTGCCTGCCTGTATTTGTGGCTCCCTTCTCTTTAGCTTTCTCCCTATGACATAACAATAACCTTGTCTTTTTTATGAGCCGAGTTTGATGATCATCACAGTATACCATGCCTTTTTCTAACAAACACGCAGGGGCAAATGTATGAAACCGGATGCAAAACGTGGGCAAAAACCTGCACCAACTTTATCAGTGGAAACATTCCCGTTGTCTTCAATAAGATTCTTTATCTCCGGTAAACCTGGTGCTGTTTTTTTTGCTTCTTCTATGCCCTAATTTTGCAGCCGGGAGACTGACACATATGCCCTCTTATCGTCTTTATGCAAGCTGGTGGCGAATCCGAGACTTGAATAAGAACATGGCACCTTTAAAGCATTAATACGAAAGGAAAAAAAAACAAGGGCCAAAAATTGGATTCACAGAGACAAAAACCTATAGGTACTGTACTGTATGTAGGGTCAAGAAAACAGGATTTTCCAAGTAATGAAGCACTTACTGTGCAAATACTTTTAAAATCAGATTCCATTTATTTTCTAACCCTCTGTGAATTTAACTCCTATAATGTCAGCATATCCTGCTCTTTAAAAAAAATGTTTTTATAGTGTTAAAAATTCAGATTTTCATCATCTCTAGCGCCTGGAATTAGCAAGGTGACCTTTAGGGGCCTATGTACTAAGTGTCACAAATGGAATGTTGAGCGTTAAAGTGAAGCACAGAAATAACAAATTATATTGCGCTTGTGCGCGTCAATGTGCTAACGTTTAATTCTCAAGGTGGGCCATAACTATCGAAAATGGTTTGTATAATGAAGTATATTAGCACAAGCAAAATGTATTATTTGCCCAACATGGCTATTATAAATAATATTACACTGATCATTTATATTTTAAATAAAAAATACATATCATTCTGTTTTTAAATTGTCTTAATCAGGTACCGTATTCAACATTAAGCAAAGCTTAAAGCTTCATTTCAAACAACGAATGACTGTCATGCTGTATGTACAGTATGAAGTGGCCTAATGACCTTCATGGACATAATGCACATTTTATGAAGGTTTGTATTACATTTTAGCACTAAATGATCTTAGTACATAGGTCCCTTAGACTGTTGTAAGTGCTCGGCCATAGTCAGTTTTGCTTTATATTTTAGCATGTTCATGTTCTCAGGGAGACCGACAACATGCATAGCACAAGGAGAAGGATTGGCTCAGTGTGTAAAGACACTGACTGACACTGAGTTTGAAGCAGGGGAACCTTGTTCAATTCCTGGTGTCGGCTCCTTGTGACCTTGGCCAAGTCACTTTACCTCCCTGTGTCTCAGGCACCAAAAACATAGATTGTAAACTCTACAGGGCAAGGACTGTGTCTGCAAGATGTCTCTGTAAAACACTACGTAAAACTAGCAGCGCTATACAAGAACAAAACATTATATTATTAATTATTATGCACATACTGTAGGTCTTTTTATTTCGGAGTATGCTGTTGCAAAACTAGGGTAAAAAATAACACACACATATATATCTCTATCATAGAACACCATTACATTTTTAAAAAAAAATGTAGTTCTTACTTTGATAAATCCAGTGCTCTTTCTTGCACTATTGTGATACACAGCCAGGTTACTGTAACTCTCTGTACACTCATTACTTTAGTACAATGTTTGACTTCTCAGTGAGTAGGTTCTATTAGAATGCAGCATGTGACTGATTAGTATGGAATGTTAAAGGATGTATGATATTGACTCACACATGCACTCTAGCTGTCAAGCTATCACACATTGCCCACCTTTGAGGATTCTTGAAAAGGTTCACTGTAGAGACTGCGTATCCTTCGACGTTCGGTCAGTTTGTTGTCGCCTACTACAGGTTGGTTGCATTCCCCCTTGAACGTGGCCTTGTAACTGGTTTCCTGGCTCACCTTCTCCTCGGATAGCTTGTAATGCTGCTTTGCTTTGACGGACTTCACAGTCTTCACATCCGTCCAAGGTCTAAATTCATTTCTACGGATACAGGATACACATAGCCAAGTTTAAAAACCAAATGAGTACCATTACAACAGGGCAGTGATGCAGAAGGAAAAGGATACTAATTACTGTATATATTGATTTATTTTTTACAGGCAACACTCAATACTCTAATGCCATACAGATCCGTGTGAGATCAAATAACACGTCACCGTGAAAGTCACGCAATGGAATTCTCAGGACAATTTGGTCAATGTTTTCTCGTAATACTATTAACTCCTTGAGTGCCAGCAGAGCTGCGGTACCAGAAGGCCATGGCCCCTCGGGGGAAAAAACGATCACGTGACCGAGGTGGCCCTTAACCTCACTTCAGATCACGTCCTGAGCTCCATAGGAATGCAGGACGCAATCTAACATAAAAAAAGCAAAGACCTCCTCGGGCATGACGTAACCACTACATCTTGGGGCACCCATAGGGTTAAAGCATACTCTTTGATAGCATTCTAAGGATTTGTCGAACTGCAGAAAAACATCTCACAATCCTACAGTATATTCATGAACACAAATAAAACAAACAATGCCAGTAGATCCCTATTCTTATTGAAGCAGACAAACTTGTGGCCAAGACATTGGCTTACAAAGTACAAGAACAGTCTCAAATGATCCAATTTGGCCACGTATCAAGGTAATATTGGAGTAAACTTGATGCAAATAGTGTAAATCTTCATGTTACGCCTTATACATCAATATATAAAGAACTTTGCTGCACGTTTTGCCTCCTATCCGTCAGCTTGTGATTCAGGGAGTGTTCGTTAAAGGAGTTGGGGAGGAAATACATGACACCGATCATAATGAGATGTATCAAATACTGCTCCTCTGTGTGTCAATTTTTCAATCAGTCAAAAATATTCGCTAAATTTACAGTGGAATAACAATCTACAACAGATGTTAGAAACGTTTCTTGCCATTGACGCAACTGTGCTCCATAAAAACGCTGCAATGAAGCAAAACAGTTTTTTGGCTTCAAAATGCTGTTGACTATCACACAGTCAGGGTTGTATATTTACGTCACGTCAAAGCCAAAATAACTGGAGAACTATTTCCAGCCTACCACTGGGGAAAATGGATTACATTATTAACAGGAACATGCATAGTGAGTAATGTATGCGTGTTACTGATTTCAGCTACTGCATTGCATTTGATTTACTGTAGTAACAATTTTCTAGCAAAAAAGTATTTAGCAAAGTTGCCTGTGACAAATGCTATCAGCTCTGGAAAAATGTGTCGCTCCATCTTCTTTGTTTTTCACAAATATCTTTATTAGTGACACATACATCTTGTTTACATTGGCTTTTCTTTTTTTGTAGGAGAACATATTTGGTTATATACACGCATACCCCACATTAACGTACGCAATGGGACCGGAGCATGTATGTAAAGTGAAAATGTACTTAAAGTGAAGCACTACCTTTTTCCACTTATTGATGCATGTACTGTACTGCAATCATCATATACGTGCATAAGTGATGTAAATAACGCATTTATATTAGGCTCTATAGTCTCCCCGCTTGCGCACAGCTTCGGTACAGGTAGGGAGCCGGTATTGCTGTTCAGGACGTGCTGACAGACGCATGCGCGAGTTGCCGTTTGCCTATTGAGCGATATGTCCTTACTCGCGTGTGTACTTAAAGTGAGTGTCCTTAAACCGGGGTATGCCTGTACAGTGTAATATATCTAGCATTGCTCGTTCATCTTCAAACTAATGAACTTGTCAGAACACAGCCTTGGTAAAGAAATTCATGAAATGTTTTTCAAGGATTTTCAATAGCACGACATTTTAATAAATCAAGGAAAATAATTGTTGTACATTGTGGTACCTCAAGTATGTAAAGGGCTGCCTGAATCAGAATGTATTTCCACAAGCTACAGAAATCTCATTCTATGAACCCCGATAGGCAAGAATAATGTCCACAAACCTTGAACACTTACAGTATTCAACATCTTCCAAACCCCTCTCTGCAACGACGTTACTTCTAGGTCAACATGAAGACTACACTTTACAACCCCCCATGTGTTGTTTTTAGTTTACAGAAATACAAAATGTAGCCAACGTTATTGCACACGCCGGCGGATCAAATAGCGCTGTAGACCCCACCCCTTCTTGCGAGGCTGATTCAAAACAATGGCTGCATCTCCCGTTAGTGCGCTTTGTATCTCCCACTGTAACGCTTCAGCGGGTGAAACAACATTGGCTACCTCTGTATCAATATAAATAAGTTATTTATGGACAACGACATAATACTTCTAATGTGAATTTCCTCCCAACAGCTTTCTAACTCTTCCCATACCACTGCCACTGTAGTGTTGGAAAAATTGTATTTATTATTATCGCACTGTTATAGCTTAAGTTAAATGAGCTTTCCACCTGTTAGGTAGGAACAAGGCAATATATATTGGTATTAATTACTATGCTGTTCAGAACAGTGAGGTTCCAGGGAATACTTAAAAATCTAAAACAAATGAGATATTATGGAGAAACAAGGCAAAAGTCTGACCCTGCATTAGGAACAGCTATACTACATTTCATATAATTCTTCTTCTACTCAACCGTTTAGGGCCATATCCACAGAGGTCCGTTAACTGAGGGCTCATAACGTGTGGTTATCAAGATCATTAACGGATGTTATTTTCATTGAGGATAACACATATCCACAACGTTAATTATATGCAAAAACAGTGGCCATAGTATATCTCATTAGTCTAGGTGTAACTTTGTTATCTTAAAAAAAAAATATGGCATTAAGCATTTCTTACATAAAGGTGGTGTTACCCTCATCCAAACCCTGAAATATAGCTTTAGAGTGGGAGGGAGAGGGAAAGAGTATTAATTTTGTAAAGTACGAAGTGACTAAGGCCACAATTATAGTCCGCGTGCCCTCATCACATCGCAGGTGCCTCTCGCCAGAGTGATGTGTGAACTTGGCTGCAGGAGATTGGGGAGGTGATGGGGGAGCGTGGTGGACACGTCACAAAACTGGTTCGCCAGCCTTACAGATGTAGCTAGTGTCACTGTGCCGCCAGAGGGAGCAGTAATGTCTGCTACATTTGTATGTAGCTCCCTAAACACGCCGTTATACAATCTGTGGAGAGATATCTGTGCACAAAACTGAACACACCTGGGAAATGTGCTAATTCAGATATGCAAAGTATTATACAGTTTTCCCAGGTATCTCAGGTGTGTTCCGTTTTGTTGACAGGTGTGCTGTTTGCTCTGCTTGTTGTAAAAGCAGTGTTTAGGGAGTGTGACACTCTTTTGTAGTGCTGACGTCTGTCTGGGTTCTTCCCGACACAGTCTTCTAGGGTTAATTATACAACAAACAGGATCATGCAAAGTATTATATTGCTTAAGTCAGGCTTCTGCCTGCTTTATTTTCATCCAAGTAAGGTACTGCAGCTTTAACATGTGTAGGTTAGAGGCACTCAGACATTTTCATTCAGCAGTTCACTTATATCAGTGTCATAGCATCTCACACAGTGTCACTTTTAAGAAATAAAAACCAAATCATATAAAGAAATCCTATCCCTTTCAGGCAACTAACTACACATCAGAATCAGCCTCTTACTGCGAACTAACTGGGCCAACTAACCTGGTTCCACAGCTTAAAACAATGCCCTCTCATTTAGGGTCACTAGATACAGCACAGTCTTTTAGCAACAGCAATAAACATTTGTTTTGTTTTGTCTTATCTGTTCGTGGTGGGAACACGGTCCCAAGTGTCCAGGCAAATCCTCTGGTACTGTGATACTTGGAGGGGCCGTCCACCCCGAACTGGATTCCGGGGAGCAGCGATATCCCCAGCTTCCAGGCTCTAAGGAGAGAGAGTGAAATGCAAAACCTCTCTGCTCTAAATACCTGTGCATGTGATTAGAAGAGCAGGTGAGGGAGAACTAGAGCCATTGTAATCTGTGGTCTGGATTTTCCATCCAGCTGCCTGAGTTAATGGGAAGCTGTGGAACGGATCATTTTTAACTATTCCTGCACTTTCTGACCTAAAATAGGGCAGAAAGCTGCCTAACATCTTTGGACTATGTCACAGGAGGTATATAAGTAGCGTGACCAGATGTTCTGGTTTAGCCAGCACAGTCCCAGTTTTTAGGGCTCTGTCCCAACTTTTTCGGTTGCGGTCCCGGTTTTGTATCCCCTGGCGAGCGTCGCTTGCCGGCTGATTGTGCAAATGCACGACCAGCAAGCTCCGTTTCCGCACAAACGATCGGCAAGTGCCGATAGTGCATGCGCATTCGACACTCACCACTCACGCATGCGCAGTCGGCAGATATCCCTATAGAAATATACATCATACAAACAGGTACAGGTAGGGTGACCATATTTTTCCCAGGACAAACCGGGACAAATTGTGTGTATGTGTGAATGCTGGTTGCCGGCCGGGCTTGCATTTTGGGCACTTGTCGGCTGCTCGAGCGCATGCGCGATTGGCACTTCCCGGCAGTGCATTTGCATTCTCGGCCAGCAAGCACCGATCCCGCATGCGCATAAATGGCTGGCAAATGCCAATCACGCATGCGCAGCCGGCAAGCAATTTTAAATCGGGACATTTAAATTTTAAAAAATCAGGACCCGGGACAAACATCAAAATACCGGGACATCTGGTCACCCTAACCGTAAGTTTATAAAAGTGAAATAGCTAATATGCTAGTTCCCAGAAATACTACAAATGAAGAAGAGACCCATATGCTGTCCAATACTCTCTATAATTTGTAGATACTGTAGGACGAAGTCCCGTAAGCTACAATAGCTACAATAGCTACAATAGCTACAATAGCTCTCTAAGGATATCTTTGTACATTCAGAAAAAATTAATGTATAGAACATTGAATAGAAATCCATGATCCAGGTGTCAGCATCGGGTGCAGGCTCTGCCTCCGGGTTTGATCCAGACTTTGGTACAGCTGGTGCCTAATCAGTGCCTGCTGTGCAGACCCCGCCCAGCAACCAATCAGGGGCCTGATTCTATATCAGCTTCTGCTGTGCAGCCTTTCACCTATTGGCTGTTCTTCCTTTATAGGCTCAGCGATTGCGTCTGCAAATCGGCTGAGCATAATAGTTCACTTGTGATGTTGTGCTGGTTGCTAGCACTCTGTTTTGCCCTATCCTGCCTTGCCGTGCCTTGTTTTATCTTACATTCCAGTGACCTTGGACCACGGACTCTATCTTCTACTGACCTTAACTACCCTCCAGACTTCTACCCTCGACCATGGCAAGTATTTCTACTACCCTATGTAGCCCTTCTACCCCCCACCCTAAGTGATATGAGGGGGGGGGGTCTGCTTCTAGCTACTTCTATCAAGGTATGGTGCTGTGTACCTGGGGTAAACAGGAGGGCTGAGTGATCCGCGATGGTGAGGGGAGAGCCAGAACAGTAGTGCAGGTTACCTTTTATTCCTCATTGGTGCCGCGCCTCCAGTAAGCACAGATTCTCTGCAGGGACAGGGGATGGACCATGCTGACACCTTGTCTTCCTTCGCAGCAGCAGACAGTAATCACACTATTTCTGATACAACTGGCTTTATTGCAGGCAGATGGTAATAATACAGCAAACACAGATGCATCCCTTTTCTCTCTTGTCCCCCATGCTGGTCAGAGCCCTGACTCAGGCATTTGGCCCCTTTCAGGCCTGTTACTCTTCCCTCACATCCCCTGCTGGGAGGGAGGAAGAGGCTCCCCGCTCCACAAGTGGAGAAAGTTCAACCAGGATCACACTCCAGTCATAACTCAACTGACTAATTTAGGAGAGTGTCAGAATTTATAACCTGAGATTGGAGGTTGGAACTCTGCCTCATATCAGAACAGGTTGAATACTGATTGGTTCATCCAAAAGTAGTGATCACCAATCAGTATCCTTCTCTCAGGCTAACACTCTCTGGTGGTTGCTAGGCCTGTCCTTGGATACCAGAAATGTATCCAAGTCTGCAATACACACACAGAGCCTAAAGAAGGAATTAACCCTTCCACTGCCTGTTCCTAACAAGACTGACACTGGAAGGGCCCAGGAAAAAGAAGTAGCGGCCGGGAGGCTATGCTATGATTTACTTCTCCAAACCCTGACCCGGCTACACGACAACTAACCTGCACACCGGTTCGTGGTTTCAGGTTGGTGTTCACAAATCCCCACCTCGGCCTCGCGGTCCTGTCCAGTTTGTCCTGAGCACTCGTTACACCAAGGGAGGTGGTACAGCTCCAATCCGATTGGACGCTGTATCATGTGCCCACCTCTTTTTTTTGTTTTTAAGGGTGTGACATCAGCTCTAAGAGAGGTATGTCACATCCTTAAAACCATATGGCTATATCACATGGTATAACAGCCAATGGGATTGAAGACAATCCCATTGGTTGCTATACCATGTGATAAGTCCCTTGGAGATGACGTCACATCCTTAAAAAAAAAATGAGGCGGGCACATGATACAGCGTCCAATCGGATTGGAGCTGTATCATCTGACCATAAAATGTGCGCCTGTACGTCTCATTTTACCTCAAGAAGCCAACGAAAGAACATCCTGTTCTGGATTTACCATGGGATTTTGGATTGACAGATGAAGAAAGAAGATTAAAGAAAAGAAGAAAATAATGACAGATGAAGAAAGAAGACGGTGATAAAAGATAAAAGAAAGAATCGGCTTGGAGCTGTCCCATCTGGGAATAAAATGCATTGTAGATACTGGCCCCCCATTGTTTTCAGGTCCGGGGACCCCCTACTTCCCGAGATACAGGCCACATTATTGGGTGCCGGTATCTCCTATGCATTGAAATGTCCCGGTCATATGACGCGGGACATTTACATGCATAGGAGATACCGGCACCCCATAACGGGTTTGTATCTCGGTAACCAGGGTGTCCCCAGACCTGAAATCAACGCGGTTCTGCTCCGGAGACCCCCTGTTCATCTACACTAGTATTACATTTTATATACAAAAAAAATTGATAGCTGGCGAGATATGCGCAGGGAGAGGCGGATCTCTCTGTGCAGCTCTCTCTGCAGCTGAAAGAAATCGCCAGATTTGGCCTTTCAGAGGGGCGATCATCACGCTGCCGGCTACTCGCCCGTTTTGGGAATTTTGCTATCACAGGTAATCAAGGCTTTCTGAATACCGTGATAGCAACTTTTTTTTATGAATGCTTATAGCATAGGCCCCTTAAACTTAAAATGGTAATGCTTGACACGAAAACAAGAGGACTCAATGCTGATATGGGGTTTGTTACACACTATCTACTTAATAACACATGATCAGAATTGTTTGTACAGTTTCTCTCTACCCCGGAGGGGGGGGAAGGGGAGCGGAGGGGGGGGAAAGGGGAGCGGAAAGGGGGGGAAGGGGAGCGGAGGGGGGGGGAAGGGGAGCGGAGGGGGGGGGGAGGGGAGCGGGGGGGGGGGAAGGGGAGTGGAGGGGGGGGGAAGGGGAGCGGAGGGGGGGGAAGGGGAGCGGAGGGGGGGGGAAGGGGAGCGGAGGGGGGGAAGGGGAGCGGAGGGGGGGAAGGGGAGCGGAGGGGGGGAGAAGAGGGGAGCGGAGGGGGGGAGAAGAGGGGAGCGGAGGGGGGGAGAAGAGGGGAGCGGAGGGGGGGAAAAGGGGAGCGGAGGGGGGGAAAAGGGGAGCGGGGGGGGGAAGGGGAGCGGAGGGGGGGAAAAGGGGAGCGGGGGGGGAAGGGGAGCGGGGGGGGGGAAGGGGAGCGGGGGGGGGGAAGGGGAGCGGGGGGGGGGGAAGGGGAGCGGGGGGGGGGAAGGGGAGCGGAGGGGGGGAAGGGGAGCGGAGGGGGGGGAAGGGGAGCGGAGGGGGGGGAAGGGGAGCGGAGGGGGGGAAGGGGAGCGGAGGGGGGGAGAAGAGGGGAGCGGAGGGGGGGAGAAGAGGGGAGCGGAGGGGGGGAGAAGAGGGGAGCGGAGAGGGGGAGAAGAGGGGAGCGGAGGTGGGGAGAAGAGGGGAGCGGAGGGGGGGAAAAGGGGAGCGGAGGGGGGGAAAAGGGGAGCGGAGGGAGGGGGAAAGGGGAGCGGAGGGGGGTGGAAAGGGGAGCGGAGGGGGGTGGAAAGGGGAGCGGAGGGGGGGGAAAGGGGAGCGGAGGGGGGTGGAAAGGGGAGCGGAGGGGGGTGGAAAGGGGAGCGGAGGGGGGGAAGGGGAGCGGAGGGGGGGAGAAGAGGGGAGCGGAGGGGGGGAGAAGAGGGGAGCGGAGAGGGGGAGAAGAGGGGAGCGGAGGTGGGGAGAAGAGGGGAGCGGAGGGGGGGAAAAGGGGAGCGGAGGGGGGGAAAAGGGGAGCGGAGGGAGGGGGAAAGGGGAGCGGAGGGGGGTGGAAAGGGGAGCGGAGGGGGGTGGAAAGGGGAGCGGAGGGGGGGGAAAGGGGAGCGGAGGGGGGTGGAAAGGGGAGCGGAGGGGGGGGGAAAGGGGAGCGGAGGGGGTGGAAAGGGGAGCGGAGGGGGTGGAAAGGGGAGCGGAGGGGGGGGGAAAGGGGAGCGGAGGGGGGGGGAAAGGGGAGCGGGGGGGAAAGGGGAGCGGAGGGGGGGGGAAAGGGGAGCGGAGGGGGGGGGAAAGGGGAGCGGAGGGGGGGGGAAAGGGGAGCGGAGGGGGGGGGAAAGGGGAGCGGAGGGGGTGGAAAGGGGAGCGGAGGAGGGGGTGGAAAGGGGAGCGGAGGGGGGGGGGGAAAGGGGAGCGGAGGGGGGTGGAAAGGGGAGCGGAGGGGGGGGAAAGGGGAGCGGAGGGGGGGGAAAGGGGAGCAGAGGGGTTGGGGGAAAGGGGAGCGGGGGGGTTGGGGGAAAGGGGAGCGGGGGGGGAAGGGGGAGGAGGGGGGAGGTGGTGAGAAGGGGGGAGGTGGTGGGGAGGGGGAGAAGGGGGAGGTGGTGGGGAGGGGGAGAAGGGGTGAGGTGGTGGGAAGGGGGAGAAGGGGTGAGGTGGTGGGAAGGGGGAGGCGGTGGGTGGGAGGTGGTGGGAAGGGGGGGGAGGCGGTGGGAAGGGGGGGGGAGGCGGTGGGAAGGGGGGGGGAGGCGGTGGGAAGGGGGGGGAGGCGGTGGGAAGGGGGGGGAGGCGGTGGGAAGGGGGGGGGAGGGGGTGGGAAGGGGGGGGGAGGCGGTGGGAAGGGGGGAGAAGGGGGGAGGTGGTGGGAAGGGGGATGAGGGGTGAGGTGGTGGGAAGGGGGATGAGGGGTGAGGTGGTGGGAAGGGGGAGGAGGGGTGAGGTGGTGGGAAGGGGGAGGAGGGGTGAGGTGGTGGGAAGGGGGAGGAGGGGTGAGGTGGTGGGAAGGGGGAGGCGGTGGGTGGGAGGCGGTGGGAAGGGGGAGGCGGTGGGTGGGAGGCGGTGGGAAGGCGGGGGGTGGGAGGCGGTGGGAAGGCGGGGGGTGGGAGGCGGTGGGAAGGCGGGGGGTGGGAGGCGGTGGGAAGCGGTGGGAAGGGGGGGGGAGGCGGTGGGAAGGGGGGGGAGGCGGTGGGAAGGGGGGGGAGGCGGTGGGAAGGGGGGGGGGCGGTGGGAAGGGGGGGAGGCGGTGGGAAGGGGGGGGGGGGGCGGTGGGAAGGGGGGGAGGCGGTGGGAAGGGGGGGGGAGGCGGTGGGAAGGGGGGGGAGGCGGTGGGAAGGGGGGGGAGGCGGTGGGAAGGGGGGGGAAGGCGGTGGGAAGGGGGGGAGGCGGTGGGAAGGGGGGGGAGGCGGTGTTAAGGGGGGGGAGGCGGTGGGAAGGGGGGGGGAGGCGGGGGGAAGGGGGGAAGGCGGTGGGAAGGGGGGGAAGGCTGTGGGAAGGGGGGGAGGCGGTGGGAAGGGGGGGGGAGGCGGTGGGAAGGGGGGGGGAGGCGGTGGGAAGGGGGGGGAGGCGGTGTTAAGGGGGGGGAGGTGGTGGGAAGGGGGGGTGAGGCGGTGGGAAGGGGGGGGGGAGGCGGTGGGAAGGGGGGGAAGGCGGTGGGAAGGGGGGGAAGGCGGTGGGAAGGGGGGGGAGGCGGTGGGAAGGGGGGGAGGCGGTGGGAAGGGGGGGGAGGCGGTGGGAAGGGGGGGGAGGCGGTGGGAAGGGGGGGGAGGCAGTGGGAAGGGAGGGGGAGGCGGTGGGAAGGGGGGGGAGGTGGTGGGAAGGGGGGGGGAGGTGGTGGGAAGGGGGGGGAGGCGGTGGGAGGGGAGGGGGAGGCGGTGGGAGGGGGGGGGGAGGCGGTGGGAAGGGGGGGAGGCGGTGGGAAGGGGGGGAGTAGCGGGCCGGAGATGTGTGGCGTGCAGGCCTCGGGCGTGCGCTGGGGTAGCCGGTGGCCATGTTGTTTAGCGGGAGATGGGAGGGGCGCGGTAGCGGGAGGGAGATGTGTGGCGTGCAGGCCGCAGGCGTGCGCTGGGTTAGCCGTGGCCATGTTGTTTAGCGGGAGATGGGAGGGGCGCGGTAGCGGGCTGGAGATGTGTGGCGTGCTTTGAAACAATAACTTTGAAGCTATCCAGAAAAAAATGTGCCTGGGAGATCCCAAACAAAAACAGTGCGTCAAAACAACATACAGGACAAGCAAATTGGTAAAATGTAAACTATCATGCAATAATAATAAAATTAGTTCATTTGTAGAGATTGATACATAATTCCCAGTAAGTTTGTAGCCTTTAAACACCTGATGTGTAGTTCATGTATTCAATGAATGGATGTAAATAAACTGTGACTGACGGGAAGAACAGGTTTGAGTCAGGAACTACAAAAGCTGGTCGGTGTACATCCTCTTCATCACAGTAACATCAAGAAAAGCAGTCTATGTCAAATCTGAAGTGATCGAGAGCAATAGTGATAAGTAGTAGGCTTTAAAGTACTCACTGATTTTTCTATTGCAGAGTGAACCATAGTTGGCGGCCTCCAGCCCAGGTCAGGTGATGAATAAGAGAGAAAAGGTGGCGGTGCGCTGCCGAAAAAACTCACCAAGTGTAGGTCGATAGCATGAACAAGGTATACTTTTATTGGCACAATGACAGGATTTAAAAAAAAAACACTAACGCGTTTCGCACCGGATGACGCTTTGTCAAAGCGCCATCCAATGCGAAACGCGTTAGTGTTTTTTAATCCTGTCAATGTGCCAATAAACTTATACCTTGTTCGTGCTATCACCCTACCCTTGGTGAGTTTTTTTTAGCCGTGCACCGTCACCGTTTCTCATTGTACCTAACCAGGCTGCAACTGCAGGCTAGGCCCTGTGCAGGAGTTTAACCCCAACACTGCCTGTTCCTATCAGGGCTTATAGTGTTGAGGCCATTGGAAAGGCTAAAGCCAGGGGCACTAGGCTACACATATATGTATGTATATTTGACGTGGGGGAGAGAGTGTGTGTCTTTATATGAAGGCACTGGCTGGAACCAATGAACCTGACTTTGAAGCATGGCAGTCTGGTTTATTTATTTATAAAATATTTTACCAGGAAGTAATACATTGAGAGTTACCTCTCGTTTTCAAGTATGTCCTGGGCACAGAGTAAGACAAATAGTACATGGTTACAAATACAGTTATATAAATGAGCAGGGTATACATTATATACAAGACATTGCATGCACAGTTAAAGAAAATATATATTATGGGCGTATGAAACAGTTACAGACCAAATTAAAATGTGAGACAGCCTTAGATTTGAAAGAACTTAAACTGGTGGTGGATGTGAGAGTCTCTGGTAGGTTGTTCCAGTTTTGGGCTGCACGGTAGGAGAAGGAGGAACGGCCGGATACTTTGTTGAGCCTTGAGACCATGAACAGTCTTTTGGAATCTGATCTCAGGTGATAAGTGCTGCAAGTGGTAGGGGTGAGGAGCTTGTTCAGATAGCTGGGTAGCTTACCCATGAAGAATTTTAAGGCAAGACAGGATAGGTGAACTTTGCGCCTAGACTCTAGTGATGACCAATCTAGTTCTTTGAGCATTTTGCAGTGAGGTGGGAATCCTTGGCCAGCCAGGAGCAAGAGGCCAGACCTCCCTCCTGGCTGCCGGCTTTAATGGTGAGACCCCTCCTCCGGCCGCCCTTGCGGCCAATCCGGTTCGGGGAGGCCGAGCCCCCCGGTCACGTGCTGTGCCGCCCATTCAGGCTAGGCCCGCTTCATGACCAGGGAGGCGCGAGCTTCCACCCCTCACCTAGAATTATTTATGTGTAGTGTACCAATAATGAGAGGACACAGTCTGGAGGTAAAATGGCCGCGGCTTTGTTTATTAATAATAAACATAATCATAACTGAGGTAGCGTGCTGCCTGTCCACGCTAAAAAGTGCTCGGTGCTGGGCAATGCAAGAGGGGGCATCCGGAAGTACGTCCCGATGACGTGCCCCCGGAATCTGCATTTTGACTCGTTAAAACTCCAGCATATGCCCGACTGTTTACCGACTGCTCGTCCCCTTCCTGCCGGCCGCGCAAACCATTCTGAACCCTCCTGTGAATTGTTACTTGGCAGTTGGGGGAGGGGGGGTAGGTGCTTGTCCTGCCAGAGGGGGCTCGGGGCTGGTAAAGCAGGTTGAAGCGAGGGGGCAGGTCACCGGGACGTACTTCCGGGTGCCCCCTCTTGCATTGCCCAGCACCGAGCACTTTCTGGCGCGGACGGGCAGCACGCTACCTCAGTTATGATTATGTTTATTATTAATAAACAAAGCCGCGGCCATTTTACCTCTAATACCAACTACTATCACTAGATCTGACTTTGCCTTAAACACCAAAATTAGATTGTAAGCTCTGTGGGTCAGGGACTCATTTAAAAAGAAAAACTATTTTATGTACAGCACTGCATACACTGTCACTGCTATACAAGAATAAATTTATTTTTGAGATTGGTATTAGGGATTTTATTTTTATCACTCAGTTTTTATTGAGAATTCAGGGTATAACCAAATATGGGGGGTGGGAGGGAGTAGGGTAAGGATACAGAAATAGTAAGGGAATATAGGCAATTATGTCATTGCTTCTGTGTAACTACATGATACAATTCAGTATGCTGTAATGTGTATATCAACTGTATATGCACACGCTTGTCGCTTTATATGAATTTTGACATGCAGCATCAATTGTTGACAGACAATATACAGTACTCAGAATAACACTGGATTCACAAATCTCACCGAACATTGTAATATGGACTTGTGGGGAAAGACCATCCACAAATGTCTCTTGATTGAAGATTGCCTACTAAGCTACAGTATAGGGTAGGGGTCTCAAACTCAGTCCTCAAAGGCCACCAACAGGCCAGGTTTTATGGATATCCCAGCTTCAGCACAGGTGGCTCAGTCTTTGACTGAGCCATTGATTGAGCCACCTGTGCTGAAGCAGGGATAGCCCTAAAAGCTGACCTGTTGGTGGCCCTTGAAGAATGAGTTTGAGACCCCTGGTATAGGGCATACCACTACAGCAGTGTCCGTTTAAGGCTACCAAGCCCCTTTTCTTAATCCCTTTCCTTCCAGATGGGCTAACAATGCATTGCAACCTGCAATTAATTGCTGGCCTCTCTGGCAGCAAAAATGTTTTACATCACCCGTAAACCATGGCTCAATTAAGCCAAAAAGCCACCATTCACGTAAGCCCCCTTTTTATTCAGTGTCTCCATATTCAATTCAGTAAAGGTCCCCTACTGCTGGTCACTTGTACATTTGACAACCCTTAGCCGAGCTCTTAAATGTCCCTTCCTGTCCCTTCCACACAAAAGGTACATTTCATGTATTTCCTTCATTAAACCAGCATGAAGCGATCGGTGCCCCTCTCGGCATCGTTTTCTTTACCCCCTCTCTCTCTCTTCCTGCTGCTTTTTTCTTCTTCACCTTCTTTGTTCCTGATGCTCCTCCCCCTTTAAACATACAGCTCCCATCGTGACTGTCAGACCTGCTAGCTACCATTTTCAATTTGATTTCTGTATAGGCAGAAAACCTGGACCCCCCCCATCCCTCCACTCCCTCTCCCATCAGCTGCAATGTAAATAGCACAGCACAGAAGTTTTACATATGACAGCTCCACATCAGCAACATCTGTGCAGGGAACGTGGTAAACACAATTCCAGTGTATGTATGTACAGTATGTATGTCTTTATTTATATAGCGCCATTAATGTACATAGTGCTTCACAGCAATAATGTAAATAACAAATACAAATAACACATAGTGGGAATAAGCTCTTCAGAAATAAACATAACATTAGGAAAGAGTCCCTGCCCTGAAGAGCTTACAATCTAATTATGTGTAATGTATTACCAGCCCATGTTTTAAAACCGGTTATAAATGTAAATATAACCATCCCTGGTTTTAACACTCCATCAAATCTATAAAATGACAGGAAATAAGTGTCTGGAAATGGCGTAATTTTTGGATTGGTTATTTTTCATCTCACAGCGTGGTATATACAAATGTAAAGATACACTGGCTCCTACATGTTGAAAATACCCTGGGATCGTAGCCCCTGCTCCTGACTATATAGCCAACATATAAATATAGAACATCCAGAAAAAAATAGAAGGTGTTTGCCTACAGAACACAGAGCTGTGAAATGTCATGTCGATAAGGAAAATCATTGCGATGTACAAGAGAAAAAAGGCAAAGGACAAAATAACAGAGGATTGAGCTGAAAAGATAAATGGGTGACATGTATGCATAAGAAAGAAACAGTTTAAGGAGAAAACGAAGATCAGTTGGGAAACTCCCCTGTACAAAACTGCTGCTGCCTTACAGACCCCATCTTAGGACATATTCATTCACCTACAGCTTCAGTATTGCCATTCAAGTCAGCATGAGATTTTGACAGCGTTACGGTTTTCTAAGCCTAACTCGAGGGCATTCATTTTTTATTCTTTGCGAGCTTGAGAAACTAGGACAGGGACTAGAAACGCTTGATAACATGGAATTAGTCTGGAAGTTTGCAACCCATCACATGTTTTGAAGCTTAGATTAGACGGAAAACTACAAAATCAGTCAACTGTTCCTAAATGGTTCTGTTGCAGGAAGATGACCAGAAGCTATCCCATAAAAATAGAAATGCTCTGAACTTATATACGTAAAAGGAATTTTAAGGACCCCTGGTGTTCCAGGAGTAGGACCACCACAGTTTGCACTAGAAAACATGATTTCAGAACCCCCAAAATGGAGGCTCAATAGAGATTACTGCTTTAAAAAAAAACACATCTTCAAACAATCAGCACTATACATTCTTTAGCTGTCAAAGTCAATGAGACAAGTTTGTGTAATGTGTGGATTCTGTAACAGACCATGCCTCGTCATCTATTACTATGTTAAAAGAGTCTATTAAAGTTCATGTATTAGAACTTTATTCCAATAAGTGAGAATCCCATCGGTAGCCTAAATGAGTAATACTTGGCAGAAACAATCACCATTTGACTTTTCTTATCCCTCATTACAAAATGATATGTTTTGTTAGTACTAGAGTAGCAGAAAGAAGCTAAGAAGAAAGTGCAGTCAGAGGGAGAAATGAAGTAGATGGTGGAGTTGGTAAAAGTCAGGGGAGGAGGACCGTAGGTGAAGAGAAAAAAAGGACACCAGAAAGAAAAAGAAGGATAATAAATCATGAAAAGGTATGAGAAGGTGGGAAAAGAAGAAACAGACAGGAAGTTTAAGAAGAAAAAAAAATGATAAATATAAGTAGTAGAAAAGATTGGTTGTCGTAATAACCCTGACTTTGATGTGCAATCTCCACATGACTTTACTAAAGTCACATTAAAGAGAAATAAGGAAGAAGACAGGGAAGCAAAAGGAAGTTATTGTGCAGATGTACTGTAGTGGTACTCAGTGTGCCCATAGTGCCCATACTAAGCAACGGAAAGAGACAAAACAGAGACATTTCCTAAATTCAAAAGATATGGTGACTGCGGCCACATGTCTGTGACTCCAGGAACATGGAGCCCCATTACATCTACATATGATAAGAATAGCAAAGCCCCCTTCTGACCTGTATGAGGTGCCAGCTCCACCTTCCTCTTTGATCTGACTTTGGAGGGAACCAACCGTCTCCCTGGCCTTCAACCCATCCTTTGAAGGCAGCCTGGCCTGGAACTTCTCTCTGCTGTGTTTCTCCTCTACTACTGCAACCAGAATCTCAGGGGCAACACAGAATGCAAGGGGTGCTTTCCCCCTGGGTACTTTCTGCTCTGTGCCTTCCACCTGCTCCACCTCAGCTAGCCTCTTTTCAGGTGGAGGGAGGGTGGAGGTCACTACTGCCTTCTTCCTTTTGTCGTCGTTGGAGATAATGTGAGTCATGGGACCCAGGATGGGTTTTGGGATCCAAGGATGATCCCCATGTCGAGGGATTGGCCAAGACCTGAAGTCCTTCTTGTACTGCGTCTCCCGCTCCAAGGGTGCTTCGGAAGGCTGGTACTCACTCCTAGGCTTGCAGCTGGGTTCAGGTGTTGCCTTCCAGTGCTTGTAATCCTGTTGCATGACTGAGCCCTTTGCAGGCTCCAGCTGAGAAAAGTCTCTGGGTAACCTGGTCTGGCCTCCATAAAACGGCTCCACAAGCGATGGCTGTGTTTCTATGGCAGCAGACCCAGGGCGTGGTAGTTTCTGCTGCAGATGTGTATGGTGCTGCTGGCTGAGCAGAGCCCCATCTGTCACCTCCGAATACTTTGTATAAATTAGAGGCACTGCAATGTCCCCCTTGTCTAGCTGATTCCCAAAGCGGGCAATGCAACACGCCCGGGTAACGCAAGGCCATGCCATGATCTTCACTCTTGAGGGGTTACTTATGAATGAGAAATGAGTGATGATTTTCAGGCAACCTCAGATCTACACTCGTTCCAAAAAACAAATACCCACTGACAGAATAACTGCAGCAATCACTGGTTTGCAAACCTGTACACTGCAATTCCCTTTTTCTCGATGAAACACTGTAAGAAAAAAAATGTTATACAAAGCCCTTCCTTACAAATAAAAGGTTGATGTTCTTCTCTTCTGTGATTTGATATCCAACAGCTTCTGCAAATCAGTTTTTTTCCCCTAAATCAGATGGTCGGTAGCTACAACCATCGTTTGTGTCCTTTCATACCTCCTCTCTCTCTCCATACATATGAATTTTTAATTGCAATCTCGTCAGTAGCAGCCAGCCATGATCAGGAGACAAACGGGAAGCATCTCTAAAGGAAGGGACCCCACCCACCTTGCTCTCTGCATTCCCAGATGCTGAGGGTGGAAAGGGGAGGGTGCTAGGGGGCGGAGGAACTAATGCTGGCAAGAGATCACCAGTATGCAGTATCTAAAATGAAGTCAATGGAAGAAAATTCACTCAATTGATCTCATTTAATGTCCAGAATAAGCAGAAATGATTTGAAGAACAAAGGGTCTGCTAGTCCCTCTCTGCAGGGAGGTGACACTACCCTCCTCCTAGTGATCGTGTTGTATGCGTAAGATGTAGATGATGTGTTCTAAATAGGTACATGATGCAGGTTCATTGAGTGTATGTGTACAACCTTCATTTTGCAATCCTTATCTGTGCATTTTGCTCCTCTACAGAACCCCGCAGAAAGCAATATGTAATCTCAGCTGCTCATTGTAACCCTTTACAGTGCGGTGTGAGGCTGCAATACAAAGCAGCACAGCCTCCCCCCGCACTGGAAGGCTTGTCCAGCACTGGAAGCTTCAACAGCAGAAACAATATAGGAATGGATCAAATCAAGTCTTTTGCTGTATATATTTTTTTCCCAGCACACCAGTTTCTGCACAATCTTTCTTACTGAAGTAGAATGAGATACGCTTGTTAAAGTCGTATGATAACCCTGCTCTACGTGAAAAAGAGGTGTAATTAATAATAGAGGAAATCCCAAACAGTGTGGAGGGGTGGGGCTCACAGGGAAATAGGCTTAATGTACAGACTGGGAGAGAAAGGATCCCTATATGTGGCACTAAAGAAACACCCTGAGTTAAAAAATATACGCTTTATTAGTATTGATTAAAATAATACTGTTTGGACATGACGACAATGGATGAACAAAATGAATAAAATCAATTAAAAATAACAGAGGGCGTGTGGGTGTATATGTTCTACTGATCAAGCTAATTAGTAGTATGCATAAATGTATAATATAAACTGCAACTGAAAGCTATGATCTGTACAGGCAGTACATATAATTTATAAAGTGGATATATGGTCGTACAGCCACTTTATATCCTACCACTAGAGGAATGATAGGTCATAAGTTATACTTGAATGGTAAGATAGTCAGATTAGTAAGTAGGTACCCCAAATAGTGACCATGGCTGAAAGTACATAAATTCCAGTCAGTATAACTTAAACATTGGTTAGAGTGCTGTTGCTGCCCACGACTGCAGTCTGCAAAGCACTCCAACCTAGAAAGCACCCACGCCTCTTCGATGAACTAGCGTCACTTGGGTAGTGACGTCAGACGTACCTGACGTACGTTTCACCTGTGTGGCTTCATCGGGACACACACAGGGGAAACGTACATCGGGTACATCCAACGTCACTATCCTAGTGACGCTGGCTCATCGAAGAGGCGTGGGCACTTTCTAGGTTGGAGTGCTTCCCAGACTGCAGTCGTCGGCAGCAACAGCATTCTAACCAATGTTTAAGTTATACTGACTGGAATTTATGTACTTTCAGTCATGGTCACTATTTGGGGTCCCTACTTACTAATTTGGGTTATTTTATATGACACTAGATAGTAGGTAACATGGTTTACTGACTATTTTACCATTCAAGTATAACTTATGACCTATCATTCCTCTAGTGATAGGATATAAAGTGGCTGTACGACTATATATCCACTTTATAAATTATATGTACTACCTGTACAGATCATAGCTTTCAGTTGCAGTTTATATTATACATTTATGCATACTAAAAATTAGCTTGATCAGTACAGTAGCACATATACGCCCACACGCCCTCTGTTATTTTTAATTGATTTTATTTGTTTTGTTCGTTCATTGTCGCCATGTCCAAACAGTATTATTTTAGTCAATACTAATAAAGCATATATTTTTTAACTTAGGGTGTTTCTTTAGTATTGTATTGTATTGTATGTCTTTATTTATATAGCGCCATTAATGTACATAGCGCTTCACAGCAGTAATACATGTGGTAATCCAATAAATAACAGATAATATAAATAACAGATCATGGGAATAAGTGCTTTAGACATTAAGGAAGAGGAGTCCCTGCTCCGAGGAGCTTACAGTCTAATTGGTAGGTAGGGAGAACGTACAGAGACAGTAGGAGGGAGTTCTGGTAAGTGCATCTGCAGGGGGCCAAGCTTTATGTGCCATGTGTTCAGAATAGCCACAGTCCTATTCATATGCTTCTTTAAGCAAGTGTGTCTTAAGGTGGGTCTTAAAGGTGGATAGAGAGGGTGCTAGTCGGGTACTGAGGGGAAGGGCATTCCAGAGGTGAGGGGCAGTCAATGAAAAAGGTTTAAGGCGGGAGAGGGCTTTAGATACAAAGGGGGTAGAAAGAAGACATCCTTGAGAAGAACGCAAGAGTCTGGATGGTGCATAACGAGAAATTAGGGCTGAGATGTAAGGAGGAGCAGAAGAGTGTAAAGCTTTAAAAGTGAGGAGAAGAATGGAGTGTGAGATGCGGGATTTGATCGGAAGCCAGGAGAGGGATTTCATGATCCTTTCTCTCCCAGTCTGTACAATCTTTATTACCTCTGGAATATTATTTTCAGAACCACTGATTCTGGACTGATCCCTACCTAAACCATAACGTTTTTTTAACCAAATATCATACACAGATGAATACTGTATAGTACCTCTGGGTTTTTTTTTTAGACAGCAGACAATACAGCCAGTCCTTCGAAAAGTCAAATACAAACATTGCTTTTAATGAGGTATAAAATGGCAAAGTTACAATCATTTTAGCGCTTCCTCTTACATCATAGCCCCCCAAAATGGTAAGAAGTTGTTAACTCTTGTTAACCAATGTGCTGACTTGCATGCAAGTGAATGGATGTTAGCATTTGGTTGACCATGCAATAACAGCATCTCACCATGTTATATTGCAGTGCAAGTCTCAGTTATTAATACTTTCAGATACAGTGTAACAATTTCATGCACAAGAAGAAATATGTTCCCTAATTTTTAGACTGCACTCAAGCCTCTTCTATATCGCTTTTGTACAATCTAACTCTTTCACAATAATAATTATGGTCGCACTTGGCCTGATCTTTTAGTTCTAAACCATTGTAGGATTTTGGATTTGACGTGCTTTTTGCCCAAAGACAATTTTTGTTTATTTTATGTAATATTATAAAGAATATATTTAGCACAGAATTACATTAAAATACACATTTGCATCACCAGAAAAAGACACACAATTAATTTTTATATTAAAAAGACATTAAAGTTATGGCCCAAAAGTCTGGTATTTTGGTTTTCATTCTAAATAATTTTCGGGTGTTTGCTTTAAAAAAATGTATGGGGATTTGTTTTTGTGTTTGGTTTTGGAATGTAAGGTTTTGGTAGGTTCTGATTACACACACCGGGTTTGCGCCTCCCTAATAATAATAATAATAATACTAATAGTAATAATACTAATAGTAATAATACTACAGTATGCAACTTAAAAGTTAAAGTCCTAATCTTTCTATAATCATTCTAATCCCTACCACATTAAGACCCACAATAAAACTAAAGCTTTATGCAAGTCTGTCTTTTATCATAGTCATTATTTAGTTAAGGATCAGTGTTAAAAACGGAAATGTTTTAAATTACTAAGTGTAACTGCTTTAAATTGATCCTATGAGAGGTACCAACAATTTACCAAGTTTCATAGCACTTATGTCCCACACCCATCACCCTGCATTTTGGAAAGCGTTGAGAAGGAGAAGTTAAGAGACACACATATTATAATGTATATAATTTATCAAATTCTACAAGTGTCATTTTTTTAAATCTATTCCTCTGTATCAAAACATTTTTGAAAAGGCGAAACCTCACTGTGTCGTGTAAGAAATGTGTTGAATATGTTTCTTAAATTTGACGCAGCTGCAAATATAATATACAGATGTAGCGGACATTATTGCAACCACGGGTGCCTGCCAGCAGGTATAATAGTGTAGCGGCCTCACCCCTTTTTCATACGCGGCTAGTCCTGTAAAACATTGTCTGCTCCCGCTGGCTCATTGTGTGTCTCCCGCTGCAAGGGGCCAGCAGGAGCAATAACGTCGGTCATATCTGTATTTTAAAAATGCTGTAAATCAAAGCACACGTGACACCTGCACCCTACTATCTGTCTTAGCTTCTCTCTGACCTGTATGAGCTGCCAGCTCCTCCTTCCTCCTTGATTTGTCTGTTGAGTATATCGGATGCATCCCTAGGCCTCAGCCCGTCAATGGAGGGAAGCCCAGCCGGGGACCTCTCTCTGGCTTTCTTCTCCTGGGTGTCCTCCGGAGCTGATACCATGTCTGCAGCACTGTTAAATGTGACAGATGCCTTGGCTTTGGCCACCACCTGCTCCATGCCATCTACTTTCGAAGGTTCAGCAGGTCTCTTCTCTGGACTGGCGGTTACAGGTGCCTTCTTTCTCTTGGCCTCACTGGAGGCTGTTGGGGCAGTGAGGCCCGGTGAGGGTTTGTGGATCCAAGGATGGTCTCCACGGCGCGGGATTGGCCAAGCTTTGAAATCCTTCTGGTACTGTGTCTCCTGCCTAAAAGGTGTCTCGGATGGATGGTACTCACTCTTGGGTTTGCAGCTGGGCTCCGGCTTCACATTCCAGGCCTTGTAATCCTGGCGCATGACCGAGCCGCTATGCTCCTTGCCAAGGACAGACCCGAGCTGCTGGGGAAAGTCTTTGGTTGACCCGGTTGGCACTCCATGATCCGCCTCTACCACCGAAGGCTGCGTCTCAATGATAGCTGAGCTAAGACGTGCTTGGGACTGTTGCAGGTGTGCATGGTGCTGCTGCTCAGTCAGCTCGGAGTACTTGGTAAAGACCAAAGGCACCGCAATGTCACCCTTGTCCAGTTGGTTCCAGAAGCGGGCTAAGCAGCATGCCCTGGTAATACAGGGCCATGCCATGCTCTCCACTCTGGCAGTTGTATGGAGCCACTCACAAATGAGAAAAGGGGGTGGTAGCTTCAGGGAACCTCAGACCTCTTCTCCTCCCTCCTTCCACAATGCACAACAGAGATCCACAAAAAAACAATAACAACTGCAGTAGTTCCAGATATGTAGCTCTATAAAACTTCAATATTTTTCTTTGCAATTAAATAAGAGCCCAAAGCCTTGTTTACAAGAAAAAAAGCTGATTATCTTCTTTGATAAGATCAGATAGACCAACTCCTAAACAAATCTGCTTCTGTTTTTCTGCCTAAGTCATGTTGCAGATACAGTATAACCCTTCAGGGTGTCCTTTCACTCCCTCTTGCCTGCTGTAGTGTAACTGCAACAATCCCACCATGGAAGTGCTGCACAATGACAACTCCCTCTTCTGCAAATCATTTAATCTGCAATAATAAAAAAAAAAACTAAGTGGGTGATCCAATACCTTCTTTACCAGCGCTGGATGGTGATCGTCTCTCCCATGTTCAGAAATGCAAGAGTTTTCCTGCAAATCACTACCTATGTCATGTTGCAGATGGAGGGTAGACAGAACACTATCCTTCTGGATGTCCTTTCACACCCACTCTATGCCTGTGATGTTTTTTGTTATCTTGTCAGTAGCAGCCAGCCACAATCAGGAAGCATCTCTGCAGGAAGCTGCCCCACCCACTCTGCTCTCTGCATCCCCCGATGCCGATGAGAGGATGGGGAGGGCTGGAGGAGGAGGAGGAGGAGGAGGAGGTTGATGCTGGGAAGAGAGATCACCTTCCATCGTCAGCACGCAGCGTCTGAAATAAATGGAAGCGGAGGGGAGATGGAGAGCTGCTCCATATTAACCCTTCGAGGTCCAGATAGCCCAGCCGGGGCACAAAAGGCTTCACTTCAATGACTATCTCATTGATCATGGGATGGCGTTGCACATTGTTTCTGGGTGTCAGATATGCCTTGTGCATGCACCTTTATTTTGTCATTTCTTTAGTTTATTCTGTGCGCATACAAATCCATGCAACATATACAGTAGTAATTTATGTAAGGAGACTATTGTTTAGAAAGAAATGAGCAGTATTGTGATTATGCTTCCCCACATCTCTGCCTTACTGGAACCCGTTTCACTAGCTTTTCTGTAATCTGGTAACTGTCCAAACACCTGTGGTGCTGAAATGCTGTACATGCCATTAAATGATCTGCAGAAAATAACCTGCATAGAAATATAGGTGCAAATTTTCATCCTATGAAGGTTGATCTTACATCCTGAACTCGGTGCAGTGGGTGGTCCCTGGCAGTGAAGGGGTTAGGACATAATAAATGTTGTTCTGATCTATTTCTTGATTCATTTTTTTATCCTCAAAAACTTCAGGTTTTTTTTGCTGGGTTTTCGGCTGTTTATTTTTCACTGGCCTCAGCAGTTACCGTGGCCGCCTCTGCTGTTTTAGTGTGGGTGGAAGGCAGTTGCCGTTTTAATTTCCATGGGAGGCAAATATATTTCCCAAAGGCAATTACAAAATGTAAAAAAGGGCGTTATTACTAGATACAGAAGCAAATTGACTTCACAAGGGTAGCAAGGTAGCTGCTTTAATAGAAAGTGGAACGGTAATGACCTAAATAAGCAAGCAGTGTGTGTGTGTGTGTGTGTGTGTGTGTGTGTGTGTGTGTGTGTGTGTGTGTGTGTGTGTGTGTGTGTGCGCGCGCGCGCGCGTGCATTTGTGAGATGGTGTGTTTTTGTGTGTGTGTGTGTGAGAGAGAGAGATGGTGCGTGCGTGCATGCGTGTGTGTGTGAGGAGAGAGAGAAATGCTGTGTGTGTGCCTATGAAATGCATGTGTGCGATGCTGTGTATGTGTGTGAGATGTTATATGTGTGTGAAACGTTGTGTGTGTGTGTGTGTGTGTGTGTGTGTGTGTGTGTGTGTGTGTGTGTGTGTGTGTGTGTGTGTGTGTGTGTGTGTGTGTGTGTGTGTGTGTGTGTGATGTTGTGCATGTGAGATGCTGTGTGTGTGATATGCTATGTACAGTAAATGGCGCTTCATACAGAATCCAATCTAACAATTACGTCAAGTACCTTCACAAAACCGCTCTCCAAAAGTCTCACTCATAACATAAGTGGTGATGCAGAGGACATTGATATTTCATACTCAAAATGACTCAGTATCAATTTAATAGTAACAACGCCCAATTTTAGAACACAGCCAACAGAGGGCCAGATTCACTAAATTACATTATTAAAGGAATAAAAAAAAGAGAAAAGGTGCTTGAAAAAGCGCTTACGTTTACCAAACAAAATTGATAAGTGTACTCAATTAATTAAAGAGTGGAAAGCAAGCTCATATATGTGAGCCAAAGCTGCCAGGAAACACTGACCAAACCAGATCAGTAAATAGATACAAAAACAGATACAAACCGGGGCTTTATGGAATAAATCCAATTAAATGTCCAAATGTACTAGTAGAAGGATGGCATGGAATCCTATAAGGTAGTCCAATCCTGTACACCTGGACCGTCTTGTGCTCCGTGGATAACGTCACGTGATACAGTATGTGTAATCAAACACAAAAGAAAATCATAGTGTATACTGCTAATTAAAACAACACACAGATAACATAGCCAGAGACAGACAAACATAAAACTCCAACTACAAACAACATATAACACAAAAACAAACAAAAGCTGTAAGAACAATTAAGCTAATTTATTAAAAATTATTTATAAAAAGACAACTAAGTTCCATACAATGGAGATGGCGTGTTGAAGATGATCTGGTGGTAAAACCAGAATCCTACTTACAACACAGCAGGTATAAACAAGCGTGAGTCCAACTATAGCAAGCAGCTCCTGTTCTCTCCTACTGTACATCGCAGAGGGACGTTTGCAGTCCATCCAAAAGTCACTGTTGTACTCTGTTGTAGTTCCCAAACACCGGGTCAATTTGTTGGGGGAAGGCAGCCACTTGTTGATTAGCTGGACGTGTACAACACGCCTGAAATACTGCGCATAAGCCTCTCCAAGATAGCCTCGACATCTGACCCTACGCGTTTCGTCACTTCACTCAAGAGGGAGACCACGAGATCATCTTCAACACGCCATATTCATTTTATGGAACGTAGTTGTCTTTTTATAAATAATTTGTAATAAATTAGTTTAATTGTTCTTACAGCTTTTGTTTGTTTTTGTGTTATATGTTGTTGGTAGTTGTAGTTTTATGTTTGTCTGTCTCTGGCTCTGTTATCTGTGTTTTAAGTTTTAATTAGCAATATACACTATGATTTTCTTCTGTGTTTGATTTCACATATCAAGTGACGTTATCCACGGAGCACCAAGCCAGTTCAGCTGTAGAGATTTGGACTACCTCATAGGATTCCATTATTAAAGGAATGGTCATAGGGCAGGGGTCTCCCAACTCAGTCCTCAAGAGCCATTGAACCACCTGTGTTGAAACAGGAATATCCATAAAAGCCGGCCAGTTGGGGGCTATTGAGGACTGAGTTGGGAGACCCCTGTCATAGGGTATCAAACTTAAAGGCAGGCTACATTCATTGTAATATGTAAGAATGTATAAACAAGCTATAGGTAAAGATATACAAATGTTTATACATATGTCAAATGTTGTGACACCTTTTATTTTTTTATTTTATTTTTTTGACCCTGGAAAAATCAGAAACAGTGAATTGAAAGTGAAATGTATTAGTATGAATATGATACTGTATGCAAGTAATTTGCTTCCAAAATAAAAACTGGCTAATTTAGCTTTTTGTGCAGTTTGCAATTACAATTTTATTTCGTGAAGCTTTGCCCAAAAATGTAATCACCATTAAAATTAGTTATTGGAGGTTAGGTAACCACAACCAATTACAGTTGGTGCTATTTCTTAGAGCTGCTAAAAGAAAGGTGAATTACTGTAGTATGTGGGAGAGACAGGTTTTAATGCAAAGAACTAGACACTTCTTGAATATTGCCTTCCCAAATCTTATATTTCTTCATACAAAAATATTGTTATCAGAAGCAGAAAATGCTGTGCGAACATTAGAACTCTAATTAAACTTAAGCATTTTGTGTGGGAAAAACAAAACAGAACGTCTTCTTTTGGTATTATTTAAAACCCAAAACTGTGGATTCTATTTGTGACTATCTCAAAATGTTGTAAGCTGAAAACAAAATACAATTCCATTCTTAAACAATGAATATGGAGTACAATTTGGGGCACCGCTCTTTAGAAAATACATTATGGAACTAGAGAGTGCAAGGAAGAGCCACCAAATTAATAAAGGGGATGGATAATCTGATTTATGAGGAGAGGCTAGCTTAATTAGATTTGTTTACATTAGAAAAGAGGCATCTAGGAGAGGATATGATAACTATATACAAGTATATTCGTGGACAATATAAGTTGCTTTCAAAATAACTATTCATCCCAAGGGCAGTACACACAAAACGGGGTCATACCTTAAGGTTGGAGGAAGGGAGATTTCATCAGCAACAAAGGAAAGTGTCTTTACAGTAAGGGCAGTTAAAATGTGGAATTCATTACCCATGGAGACTGGACATCTTTTTAGAAAGAAAAGGTACACAGAGATAAACCAAATAAGTAAACATAGGAAAGATGTTGATCAAGGGAGAAATCTGATTGCCAATGTTTGTAATCAGGAAGAAATTTACTTTTCCCCTTATGAGATATAATTAGATTATATTTCACTGGGGTTTTTTGTTTGCATTCCTCTACTGTAGATCAATATACTGTAAGAATAAATATAGCATAAAGTATCTGTCGTCTATATTTAGAACTTGATGGATGTATGTCTTTTTTTAACCTCATCTACTATGTAACTATGCAATACCAAGGAGGAAAAATGCAAACAAATGAGCAAATGTAACAACAGAAACCTTTCTCAAAGGTAACAACGCAAGGCCAAGTGATAATGATGTAACTCCTCTTATCTCCTCCCATTGCATCATTAACCATTGCACATAACTGACGTGCATGGGGCAAGATTGGCGCTGGCCTGGTTTATTAGTGCTAAGAGATGCATGTTGAACATGACTTTATTACAATGCCTTTCAGCATTGAAGGGTCAAATATGTTTCCATCTTTATGATTGATGTGGAAATCTAATGAAGTACAGCTTAATATCCGGTGATTGCTCCTGTCAACTGTATTGCATCAGCTGTTAACATCATTTAGTCAGAAGATGGATGCTCATACTTCATCAATTATACTGGATGACTTAAATATTCTTATTATAAGCATGCTGGTAGCAGGCATGTAAGTGATGAACATTAGAATTGCATATCTATTGACAGTACGTTGAAGTCATTTAGTCTGCAGGACAACCTGGGATGTTAATGTTGCTAGGTTTATGCACCTCTGGCACAGCGTTCAGACATTGCTTTAATTAACCCTTTTGTGGCATTTCAGATTCCTCTGGTTCTGTAAAAAAAAATCCATCTTAAAACATAAGGGGAACAAATATGATCCAAAAAATGAGCGGTTCATTTCCATAGCCTTATTCTTATGGAAAGAGGAAATGACAGAGACTTTCAAATAACTCCAAGACACCTAAGGCAGAGGAGGCACAATCTTTCCAGGAAAATAAACCCCATGATTTATAGCTGGAGGGAGAAAAGAAGGTACAGTAATATCCAAAAATATAAAATAAACAGGAAAGAGAAAAAGTATACAAGAGTGTGCACACAGTCGAATCAATCAAAAGAGAGACCCATAAAACCATTTCCTTATCATATGATATAAAGAGTTATAAAAAATGGCAATGTTTTGTTCTGGAGAGACCTGATGAAGGAAAGGTCTGATTAAAATCCCACCAGATCAAAACCAAACTTTTAACCAGGATCTCAAACACCAGGCAGAACGAGAGAGGTAAACAATGCAGGTTTATTCAGGCCGGAGCCAAACAGGAGCAACACATAGCAATAGTTTACCACTAACACGGAGGTCTCATAGCTAGCTATGTGCTGGGTGCTGCCAGAGATACAGTATCTTACCCAGCATTCCACCTTTATCCATCCATTAAGGGTTTCCCAGTAACCAGGATACGCTCTAGCCACAGTTCACTTTCCGGTTGGTCTCAACACCAAGATCAACCATGAACAACCCTGAAGGTGCTGATGAAGCTAGCTTACCCTTGTTGTCTCCATCCAGTAGTCCAGAGTGAGTGCTCCACAGTCCACAGGTCTCCAAAATGTAGTTTCTAAACACTGAGACTACCCAAGAACAACTGTGGAGCTGTGAGTAGCGTACATTTTTATACTTTCCCAGCCTCCATCTGAAACATGGACGACCCGGTGCTGACCAATCAGGAGTGAAGAGGGTGGAGGACAGTGCTCCATCTTTGGAGTAAACACTCTCCTAGCAGTTGGGCTCATCCCACCCAACTCCCTTAACACTCCACCTGGCCTTCACAAAAGCCAGCCCTCTGACACATTGTGTGCCCACCACTCAGACATTTGTTGCTAGCCCAGCCACACAATGAATCACAAAGATAAAATACAAAAATCAGATTTGTCACTTAAAACTTCACCTGGGCTACACAAAGGCCAGCCCTCTGACTCATCTACTTGTTGCTAGCCGGGCCACACAATGAGTTACACAGGTAAGTGCATTTACATAGTAACGATACATAACGACATCACTTAACATGCTATGACCAGTGTGGATGCCATGTTGTCACGCTGAGATGTCTCCGTTTACCCTTGCTTTGGGTAGCCATATTGATGGGCAAGGGAAGCAAGCTGTCTGGACCCTTATAGTAGCTTGCTATGCTGCCCCTACAGTCACAGAAACATTGACATTTTTGTAATAATTGATATAATGTAATAAATACAGTATATGTTTTTTGTAAGTTTGGTTTGCTATGAATTTTTGGGAAGCTGGAGGGAGTCACACACTGGGGAAATGCTTGTTTCAAAGAATGCATGACTTGTTAGAATATACACAAAGGAACCCTGCCACATAGGACGAAAGTATTAAATAATAATGTAAATGATGCTACAATCTATGATTTTGTAGAAAGTTGTGGAAATGGACAGCCAGTAACTTCAATGTTTCTACATAACTTAAACCAAATAAAGTAACAAAACAGCAGAGCATCGTTGTTCATCGTGACTATATAATTGATTTTGTGTTGTGCAACCCATGTTTTTATTCCACAGTGGCAACCGTGAGAAAATGCCCTTCCCTTCAGGTTTTTTTGTACCGCTGCTTGGAGAGTTAGGGGGTAGAAGGCGTGGGTACATTATGTTATGGGAATTTCTATCATCTACACAAAATACGTTTGTTTCAAATATGCACCATTACTTTTAAAATGAAAGTACTGTACTGTAGCAGGTTAATTTTAGTGGTTTATCATAAATATGAACTCCATCTGCAATGCAGTGCAAACCCCTCTCTTGGTGAATGGGTTAAAAATGATTTGTTGAGATAGTTACTGTATTTCCTAAAAGACCACTTGGGAAAATAACATGATTAAAATCATTTGGATTTGTTCCCATGCTCATAAAATCTTTTTGTTACCCCTCTGCGCCTGTGTACTCTAGTGTGTGAGTGTAGATTGCCTTACAAGTTGAAGGACCTCAATGATAAGAAAGGTTGTGGTCCTGTTTAGTTTCCAGTCAGATGCAAAAGTCATGTTGAAAGTAAATGATCCTTACATTAGAGAAAGATGCCGGAAAAGCCAGATCCGTGCAAGGTGATTCCTGCAATGTGTCAAGCGAGATACAGTAAAAAGGTTTGGGTCTACATTGTAGCACTGGAGCAAGTGTGTGCTGCTCTTCCCACTCCCCCAACTCCCGTATGTGTATGCATGCATGTGGATTAAAGCATAGATGTTCATATATGGGAAATAAACGTTTGTTAAAACAAAAAAACATGTTGTGTAGAAACGACTGTTTATCTTTATTGTTTAAACTACGTTGAAAATACAAGCTAGGAAAAGTAGAAACAGGTTAGCAAACATCTCCCACCACATGAAAGCTTTTCATAATGCAAATCTCATCATTTAATTCAAGCACGATGGTGTTTATTGAAATACCATAACAGGGTGCTACTATACCCTACTTAATGACTTTGACGTCTGGTGATTACAATGTACTGGACTTTGAATTACAGTTACTAAGCATTACAAAGAAGCATTGCCCAGCTCGACTGGTATTTGCGATGAATATGTATAATTGGAATTATGTTTAATCTATGCAATAGTGATTGCATTGTATTGTATGTCTTTATTTATATAGCGCCATAAATATACATAGCGCTTCACAGTAGTAATACATGTTGTAATAATATAAATAACAAATAATATAAATAACAGGTCATGGGAATAAGTGCTTCAGACATGAGAGTAACATTAAGGAAGAGGAGTCCCTGCTCCGAGGAGCTTACAATCTAATTGGTAGGTAGGGGAACTATAGAGACAGTAGGAGGGAATTCTAGTAAGTGCATCTGCAGGGGGCCAAGCTTTATGTATCATGTGTCCAGGATTATCCGCAGTGCTATTCATATGCTTCTTTAAGCAAATGTGTCTAAAGGTGGGTCTTAAAGGTGGATAGAGAGGGTGCTAGTTGGGTACTGAGGGGAAGGGCATTCCAGAGGTGAGGCAGTCAGTGAGAAAGGTTTAAGGCGGGAGAGGGCTTTAGATGCAAAGGGGGTAGAAAGAAGACATCCATGAAAAGAACGCAAGAGTCGGGATGGTGCATACCGAGAAATTAGGGCTGAGATGTAAGGAGGGGTAGAAGAGTGTAAAGCTTTAAAAATGAGGAGCAGAATTGAGAGTGAGATGCAGGATTTGATTGGAAGCCAGGAGAGGGATTTCAGGAGGGGAAACGCAGAGACAGATTTAGGAAAGAGTAGAGTGATTCTGGCAGCAGCATTTAGGATAGATTGTAGGGGAGACAGGTGAGAGGCAGGGAGGTCGGTCAGCAGGAGGTTGCAGTATTCGAGACGGGAGAGAATGAGGGCCTGAGTCAGAGTTTTAGCAGTCGAGCAATAGAGGAAAGGGTGTATCTTTGTGATATTGCGGAGGAAAAAGTGACAGGTTTTAGAAACGTTTTGAATGTGAGGAGAATGTGAGAGAGGAATAGAGTGTGACCCCCAGGCAGCGTGCTTGGGCTACTGGGTGAATGATCGTATTTCCAACAGTAATGTGGAAGGAGGTAGCAGGGCCAGGTTTGGGAGGAAGTTGTAACCACCGGGGAGACACGCCGCCCTCGGCGTGCTCCCCACTCACCCGCAGCTTTGCCGGGTCTTCCCGCGCCGCACAAACAGCCTCCCTACAGGATGCCGATTGCCGCCTCACCAAGGAGCGCGTGCACGCCGGCATTCCTGTTGTAATGCCGGTTCTGTGCGCACACCCGGTCACGCGCCCGCAGGCGCGGCCACACGGTGGCGCAGCCACACGGAGGCGCGGCCACACGGAGGCGCCCCAACCTCTTAAAGGCATACTACCTCAGTCCAATGCTGCAATCAAATGCAGCCTTACTACCGGGCTCTATAGCTCTTCGTCCATGTATCGACTATCGAGACATGAATAAGATCACGCGAAAAAAACGCTACCCGTTGCCTTTCATTTCTGAGCTTTTCGACCGCCTTCAAGGGGCAACCATTTTTTCAAAATTGGACTTACGGGGCGCATACAATTTGGTGAGGATACGCGAGGGGGACGAGTGGAAGAGTGCGTTCAACACCCATGACGACCATTATGAATACCTGGTCATGCCATTTGGCCTGTGCAACACGCCAGCAGTCTTTCAGGACTTCGTCAATGAAATCTTCCGGGACATTCTTAATAAATTTCTCATTGTCTACTTAGATGACATCCTAATCTTTTCTAAGTCTCCCCAAGAACACGTTAAACACGTTCAGCAGGTACTGTTATGCCTCCGGGAGAACCATCTCTTTGCAAAATTGGAGAAATGCCAATTCCATCTGACGTCCGTGGTGTTCCTGGGATACATTATCTCTGACTCTGGGTTCACTATGGATCCAGCGAAACTGAAGGCTATTCTGGACTGGCCCCGTCCGACCACCCTTAAAGCCGTGCAACGCTTTCTAGGTTTCGCAAACTACTACCGTCGCTTCATTCGCAATTTTTTCACCACCGTATCTCCTATCACAGCACTAACCAAAAAAGGTGCAGATCCTTCATCGTGGCCCGGAACCGCCATTCAAGCATTCGATCTTCTCAAGAAGGCTTTCGTGTCTGCCCCTATCCTCATCAACCCAGATCCTAAACTCCCATTTACCCTGGAAGAGGATGCCTCAGACGTCGGGGCCGGCGCCATCTTGTGCCAAAGGAGATCGCCTTTAGCCAGATTACACCCATGTGCCTTCTTTTTAAAAAAAAATTCTTCCGCAGAACGGAATTACGATGTCGGAAACCAGGAACTCTTGGCAATCAAGTTGGCATTGGGAGAATGGAGACACCTCTTAGAAGGTACAGAGACACCCATTACCATTCTCACGGACCATAAAAATGTGCTCTACTTTGAAGGGGCACGTCGATTAAGCTCCCGACAAGCCCATGGGGCTCAAGGTTCCGGAGAGAAGGCTCTACACCGCAACATCGCAAGAGAGTCCTCGAGTGGTGCCATTCCTCTAAATCCGCAGGACACCCCGGGATGCGGAAAACCAACGACCTCATTCAACGAACCTTCTGGTGGCCAGGGATGTCTAAAGATATGGAGGAATTTATTAAGGCGTGTGGCATATGTTCTCGCAAAAAAGTGCCCTGGGTCAAACCAGCGGGTCTTCTTCTCCCATTACCCATCCCAGATTGGCCTTGGAACCATATTTCTATGGACTTTATAGTGAATCTTCCTACTTCCAAGGGGATGAATACTATCCTTGTCGTCATTGACCGCTTTTCCAAGCAGACTCACCTTGTCCCCTTGAGGGGCCTTCCGAATTCCCCCAGGCTCGCTTCACCCATCCCAGTTACCCTCCTCCTCCCTATCCTCTGGGGTACCAGCGGTTGACAAACGTATCACCCGCCTAAAAGACTTATGGAGAAAGATTCAGGAGAACCTAAGAGTGGCCACTGGAAGACGATGTGGCTATCATCAAGGAATATATGACTAAGAGTTCCCACAATGAAGCTGGCACCCAAGTTCCTTGGTCCCTTTCCCGTGGTTAGGAAGAGCAATCTGGTGGCGTATCGCCTGTGTCTTCCACCCTCAATGAGGATTCCTCCGGTCTTTCACATATCCTTGCTAAAACCAGCACTTCAGAGTCCTCTTTTTCTAAGACCACTTCTCCTCCACTCCCTCTTCTGATCCAAGGTCAACAGGAGTACGAGGTCCAGTCCATCCTGGATTCTAGGATCTCCAGAGGAGGAGTACAGTACCTGGTTCACTGGAGGGGGTTCGGACCAGAGGATCGCTCTTGGGTTCCCCACCGACACCTCCACGCTCCCCGACTCGTCCAAGTATTCCATCGTAGAAATCCCTCCAAACCGTGCCATGGACGCCCGGAGGTCGCCCCTGAAGGGGGGGGGGGGTACTGTAACAACCGGGGAGTCACGCCGGCATTCCTCTTGCAATGCTGGTTCTGGGTGCACACCCGGTCATGTGCCCGCAGGCACGGCCACACAGATGGGCGGCCACACAGAGGCGCCCCAGCCTCTTAAAGGCATACTACCTCAATCCAATGCTGCAATCAAATGCAGCCTTACTACCGGGCTCTATAGCTCCTCCCCAGGGAGCTCTTCTGGACCTATCCCTGTCGCAGCCTGGCCCATCCACACACCCCCACCTTGCTACCCTGTCATTGGATCCTCTCACCTATATATATCCTGCGGTTTCACTGACTCGTCGGCTGAGCATAGAACCAGTTGTTCTCATCACTCTCTGCCTCCCTAGTCCTGTCTTGTCTTGCAGTCTTCCTTGTGTACCGAACCGGCTTCCTCTTGGACCTCTCCGCACCTCTGGCATCCCGACCTTGGCATACGGCATTCGACCTCTCCGCACCTCTGGCATCCCGACCTTGGCATACGGCAATATGACTACTCCGCTCTCTCCGCTCCCGATCTTGGCTTACGGTAAAACGACGACGTCTCTCTCTCTAACCCCGGACTTGGCTATCAGTACCCACTACTATCTGTACCTCTCCTGCCCCGGCCCGGACACCCAGACCATTCTACTCTCAAGACGTGCCCTCGTGGCTGTGGGTGACGTTATATCCTTTCCCACCTCAGCACCGTGGTCCCGCCTTGTTTGTGGTGACTACTACCTGACAGAAGTATAAGGAGCTCTGTTTTTGCCATGTTAAGTTTCTGTCGGCGGATGGCCATCCAGGATGATATTCCAGAGAGACATTCAGAAACTTTGGTCTGTATAGCAGGTGTAATTTCAGGGGTTGAAAGGTAAATTTGTGTGTTGTTGCTATAAGAGTCACAGGTGGATAGTGTAATATTTGTATTGTTCACCCAACACCCACATCTAATGGGGTATTATTCCTCCTAGATGGCACTTATGTGGGTTGTCATTGGACAAATTGTGATGGAAACATAATGGTGCAGTACTTCCTGTCGTTGTAGGATAGCACCATCCTTTCTAAACTCCTTTCGATGGAGCAAGGATCCTTGGTGCCCAATGCATAAGGTTTATGCTATAAGTATTCCAGATCAGTAAGGGTAGTTCAACCAAATGTGTGATATGACAGAAGAGAGGAAGAATGAGGAAACAAGAGTCTGAACTTTTGCCTTAGTGGGAAACATCCTATGCAGAGCCAGTGTATAAATATTACTTACTGTAGGTGTAAGTGGACATGTGGGCTGTGTTGCTATACTACCCTTTAGAACACATATTTCTTGACAAACGATGGATTGTATGTCTGCATACAGTATAAATGTAGTACTCCTCAATATTGTCACACTTTGGTCACTAGTGGTTATAAAGTAGATACCCATGTACCTTTAGGAATGGGAATCATGACTGAGGCGATGCCTACCCGGCAGTTATAGAGTTACATTTGGAAGAAAAATATATAAGTTATGGTGGGTAAAAAAAGTGACAAAACCCATCCACCGTACATCAAATAAAAATACCACTTGTGGGCACATTCACATGTCTCAGACAGGTCTGCAGCCCTGCTTTTCATCATTATCTCTTAATATACAGTGCTTCTATTGCAACCAGGGTGTAAGGTCCTGGGAGTCACGCCGTCCTCGGCGTGCTCCTCACTTACCCGTTGTGCCGCCGGGCTCTCCCGCGTCTCGTAGCGATGCTCCCTCCAGGAAGCCGATCGCCATATTGCCTAGGCGCACGCGTGCACGTCAGCGCTCCCCTTCTAGAGTCAGGCCTGGGCGTGTACTTAGTCACGTGCCCGCAAGTACGTCCACACGGGGGTGCGTCCACATGGAGAAGCACCAGCCTCTTAAAGGCATATCTCCTCTTTACAATGCCTCAATCAAATGTGCTCGTTCGTCTAGTCCCTCCTCCAGGGGTTTCTCTGGACCTATCCCTGCCTCAGCCTGGCCCATTCACACCCCCCCACCTTGCTACTCTGCCATTGGACCCACGTGCCTATATATACCCTACAGCTTCATTAACTCATCGGCTGAGCATAGAACCAGTTGTTCTCATCACTCTCTGCCTCCCTAGTCCTGTCTTGTCCTGTCTTGTTTTGCAGTCTTCCTCGTGTACCGAACCGGCTTCCTCTACGACTACCCGCACCTCTGGCATCCCGAACTCGGCAAACGGCAACACGACTCTCCGCACCTCTGGCATCCCGAACACGGCAAACGGTAAACGATTACGTCCTTCTCTCTAACCCCAGACTTGGCAAACAGCACCCTCTACCAGCCATACCTCTCCTGCCCCGACCTGGACTCCCAGACCACTCTACTCTCAAGACGTGCCCTCATGGCTGTGGGTGGCGTTATATTCTATCCCACCTCAGCACCGCGGTCCCGTCTCGTTTGTGGTGAGCACGTCCTGACATTATGCTCAGCCCAACAAACATGGACCCCGCTGAGGTGGAGCGTACTTTAAATGCCCATACAAATCTCTTCACCAGTCTAGAGACTTATCTGGAACAAGCTGATAGGCGAATGGATACATTACAGCAAAGCCTTCATTCCCTTACCGTTCAAGTCCGAGCTATCAGTCGGGAACCTTCACCTGTGACTTCCACAGCCTCCACAACCACCTTTCCAGCACCTCCGTTTGCTTTGGAACCTCGTATTCCTGCTCCCAAACACTATGCTGGTGATCCCCAAGGATGTAGGGGCTTCCTTAACCAATGCCTCATCCAATTTCGACTCTCGCCCTCTCGTTTTGTCTCTTCTGTCTCCAGGGTCGGCTATATCGTGGCTCTTCTCATCGACGAGGCGCTGGCATGGGATTCTCCCATCTGGGAACAACAAGGTCCCCTCACACAGGACATCGATCTCTTCGTCCAGGAGTTCCGAAGAGTCTTTGACACCCCTGCACGGCAATTAACGGCAGCATCTTCTCTTCATCACATAACCCAGGGAGATCGACCCGTCGCCGGTACGCTGTGGAGTTCCGCACACTTGCTGCTGAGACGGGATGGAATAATGAAGCACTATCTTCAGCGTTTTGGTAAGGTCTGTCTGAATCCCTAAAGGATGAGCTCGCAGTGTGGGAACGTCCCACTGACCTAGAGGATTTGATCGTTCTGTGCGTTCAAGTGGTCCAGCGTCTGCAGGAGCGGAGGACTGAACGTTCTCGTTACCGTCAACGGGTTTCAAGGCATCTTGCTCCATCGTTCGTGCCTCCTACACCTCCTTCCGGGAACGCCCCGGAACCAATGCAGTTGGGAGGTAACAAGCTGTCTGCTGCCGAGAAACAACGTCGGGGCAATGCCGGTCTCTGCATGTACTGTGGCAATTCCGGTCACATAGTACCCCAGTGTCCCCACAAGCCGGGAAACGCCAACTCCCAATGAAATCCCGGAGAGTTTCGTTGGGAATACTGACACTTTCTCCCATCATCAAAGACGTCCTTCCCACCAGGATAATGTTGCCAGTAACACTGTCTGGAGAGGGGTTTCACACTCAAGCACGGGCGTTCATTGACTCCGGTTCCGCAGGCAATTTCATCGATGAGACTTTTGCTAGACGGAACAATATTCCATTTATCAGTAAGAAGACGCCAGTAGGTCTGGAGGCCATTGGCGGTCGACCTCTACAGCCGGCATTCATCACGCTACAGACGGTGCCTCTCCTACTGCAGTTCGTCGACGTTCATACGGAGATCATTATCCTCGAAGTTATCCACACTCCCTCTGTTGAGCTGATTTTGGGTCTTCCTTGGCTTCAACTCCATAATCCTCGCATCGACTGGACGGATCAGGAACCCATCCAGTGGGGTGCTCCTTGTGCCAAGACATGTACCAAGATTTTCCAGAAGATTGGTGGGTTGTCTACCCTGCCAGAGAAGGTCGACTCCCTACCTTCTGTGTATTGGGAATTCAGTGATGTGTTCGACAAAGCACGTTCCGAGGTTCTACCTCCGCACCGTCCTTTCGACTGTCCTATTGACCTACTACCCGGGGCACCTCTTCCCAGAGGACGATCCTATCCTCTCTCTCTCCCAGAGACTAAAGCCATGAACACTTACATTGCAGAGAATTTAGAGAGGGGTTTCATCCGAAAGTCTTCCTCTCCAGTCGGAGCAGGCTTCTTTTTCGTCAAAAAGAAGGACGGTTCTCTTCGTCCATGCATAGACTACCGGGGTTTGAATAACATCATACGCAAGAACCGCTACCCACTGCTGTTGATACCGGAACTCTTCCTCCGTCTTCAGGGAGCAACTATCTTTTCTAAATTGGATTTAAGAGGTGCCTACAATTTAGTAAGGATACATGAGGGGGACGAGTGGAAGACTGCTTTAACACCCATGACGGCCACTATGAATACCTGGTCATGCCGTTCGGTCTGTGCAACGCACCAACAGTTTTTCAGGATTTCGTCAATGAGATTTTTCGGGACATTCTTAACAAATTTCTTATCGTCTACCTAGATGACATCCTAATCTTTTCTAAATCTCCTCAAGAACACATCAAACACGTTCAACAGGTGCTGTTACGCCTCCGAGAGAACCATCTCTTTGCGAAATTGGAGAAATGTCAGTTCCATCTCAAGTCTGTGGCATTTTTGGGATACGTTATTTCTGACTCCGGATTCAATATGGATCCAGAAAAACATAAGGCTATTTTGGACTGGCCCCGTCCGACCACCCTCAAAGCCGTGCAACGCTTTCTAGGTTTTGCAAACTATTATCGACGCTTCATTCGCAATTTTTCTTCTACGGTATCTCCCATAACTGCTCTCACGAAGAAGGGTGCAGATCCTTCATCATGGTCTGAGACCGCCATACGGGCATTTAATCTTCTGAAGAAGGCTTTGTGTCTGCCCCTATCCTCACCCACCCAGATCCTAAACTTCTATTTACCTTGGAGGTAGATGCCTCTGACATCGGGGCTGGGGCTGTCTTATCCCAAAGGATCTCTCCCTTAGCCAGACTACACCCATGTGCCTTCTTCTCGAAGAAATTCTCATCCGCAGAATGGAATTACGATGTTGGGAATCGGGAGCTTTTGGCTATCAAGTTGGCATTAGAAGAGTGGAGACACTTCTTAGAAGGTACGGAGACACCTATAACCATACTCACAGACCATAAGAACCTTCTCTACTTAGAAGGGGCACGTCGTTTGAGCTCTCGACAAGCCCGCTGGGCACTATTTTTTTCACGATTCAATTTTCTCATCTCCTTCATTCCTGGCTCCAAAAATCTAAAGGCTGACGCTCTGTCTCGACAGTTCCTTGCAGAGGACAAGTCTGAAGAACAGCTAGAGACAATTATTCCCTCTAGATGTATTCTGTCCGCCAACTCCTTTGATATTATGGACAAGATTCAATCCGAGCAATCACAGGCTCCGATGGGGCTCAAGGTTCCGGAGGGAAGACTCTACACGGCACCCCAACACCGCAAAAGGGTTCTCGAGTTATGCCATTCCTCTAAATCGGCAGAACATCCAGGGATACGGAAAACCAACGACCTTGTTCAACGTACCTTCTGGTGGCCAGAGAGGGCTAAGGATGTGGAGGAGTTTGTTAAAGCGTGTGGCACTTGCGCTCGCAACAAAGTAACCCGGGTCAGACCAGCAGGCCTTCTTCTTCCCTTACCCATTCCAGACCGTCCCTGGAACCATATTTCTATGGACTTCATTGTAGAGCTCCCAGACTCCAAAGGGAAGAATACGATTCTTGTGGTGAATGATCGTTTTTCCAAACAGACTCACCTTGTCCCCTTGAGGGGTCTTCCAAATTCCTCCAGGCTTGCGGATGTTTTCATCCAGGAGATTTTTCGTCTTCACGGAGTGCCTTCAACCATCGTCTCTGATCGTGGGTCCCAATTTGTGTCAAGATTTTGGCGAGCCTTTTCCCGAAAATTGGGTATTTCACTTCAATTCTCCTCGGGACACCACCCACAGACCAATGGGCAGACGGAGAGGGCCAACCAAAACCTGGAACAATACCTTCGGTGTTTTATAACCAATACACAGGATGATTGGGTGGATCTACTCCCTTGGGCTGAGTTTGCTCTTAACTCCCTTCGCAATGACTCCACTCAAGAATCTCCCTTCTTCATAAATTGTGGCTTTCATCCTTCCCGTTTACCCTTCTCCCCTCTATCCTCAGGAGTACCAGCGGTTGACAAGCGCATCTCCCGGCTGAAAGACTTATGGACGAGGATTCAGGAGAACTTAAAGGTGGCCACAGGGAGACAGAAACTCCAGGCAGACCGCCTTCGACGCCCGGTTCCGGAATTCGTCCCAGGAGACAGAGTTTGGCTTTCTTCCAGGAATATCCAACTAAAGGTTCCTACCATGAAGCTAGCACCCAAGTTCCTCGGTCCCTTTCCTGTGGTCAGGAGGATTAATCCTGTGGCTTATCGCCTGCGCCTTCCACCCTCGATGAAGATCCCTTCAGTCTTTCATGTATCTTTGCTTAAACCAGCATTCCAGAGTCCTCGCTTTTCTAAGACCACGTCTCCTCCACTTCCTCTTCTGATCCAAGGTCAACAGGAGTACGAGGTTCAGTCTATCCTGGATTCTAGGATTTCCAGAGGAGGAGAACAATACCTGGTCCACTGGAGGGGCTTCGGACCAGAGGACCGTTCCTGGATTCCCCACCGGGATCTCCACGCGCCTCGACTCGTCCAGGCTTTCCATCGTAAGAATCCCTCCAAGCCATGTCATGGACGCCCGGAGGTCGCCCCTGAAGGGGGGGGGGGGTACTGTAATTTCCTGGGAGTCACGCCGTCCTCTGCGTGCTCCTCACTTACCCGTGGTGCCGCCGGGCTCTCCCGCGTCTCGTAGCGATCATCCCTCCAGGAAGCCGATCGCCATATTGCCTAGGCGCGTGCGCGCACGTCAGCGCTCCCCTTCTAGTGTCCTTCCTGGGTGTGTACTCGGTCACGCGCCCGCAAGTACGTCCACACAGGGGCGCATCCACATGGAGAAGCACCAGCCTCTTAAAGGCATATCTCCTCTTTACAATGCCTCAATCAAATGTGCTCGTTCATCTAGTCCCTCCTCCAGGGGTTTCTCTGGAACCTATCCCTGCCTCAGCCTGGCCCATTCACACACCCCCACCTTGCTACTCTGCCATTGGACCCTCGTGCCTATATATACCCTACAGCTTCATTAACTCATCGGCTGAGCATAGAACCAGTTGTTCTCATCACTCTCTGCCTCCCTAGTCCTGTCTTGTCCTGTCTTTTTTTGCAGTCTTCCTCGTGTACCGAACCGGCTTCCTCTACGACTACCCACACCTCTGGCATCCCGAACTCGGCAAACGGCAACACGACTCTCCGCACCTCTGGCATCCCGAACCCGGCAAACGGTAAACGATTACATCCTTCTCTCTAACCCCGGACTTGGCAAACAGCACCCTCTACCATCCGTACCTCTCCTGCCCCGACCTGGACTCCCAGACCACTCTACTCTCAAGACGTGCCCTCGTGGCTGTGGGTGGCATTATATTCTATCCCACCTCAGCACCGCGGTCCCGTCTCGTTTGTGGTGAGCACGTCCTGACACAGGGATTCTGGAAAATGACATGCAAATAAGCACACAGTGATACCTTTTACTTCATGTCTATTTTAACATGAAGCCCTATAAGGATACTATGTGTCTGTATGTCTTTTCAGCACAGCCTGGGTTAAAGAAGTGCGTAGCCAGTAGAACCAACTCACAGACAGCGGTTTCGACCTTTTGGGTCTCTTCAGTGTGAAAATAGTTGAAATAGGGTTCAACCACACATTATATAAGTTATGGTGGGTAAAAAAGTTACAGAAACCCACCAAATTATATAATGTCAGGATATTCAGATTGGTTGAATCAAAAGAGCGGTTGGGACTACTGTATTTGACAGTTGAGCAAGCTAGGAACAGTTGTTGCAACCATTTTGTATACTGCTGCGGCACAGTTTATTCGAGCATTTGCCCGTTCTGTGCCGCAGCAGTAGCCTGGCGCGCGCCCGAGAGTGACGGGCGCGCGCCGAAGCAGCGGAAGAGCGCCCTCCGATCGGGGCGCTCTCCCTACCGCTGCCGGGTCCGCCGGGTCCCCCGGAACCCCCTGCCGCTGTCCCGCGATCGCGGGACACCAGGGCTCCCTCGGGGAGCCCCTGGACGCGCGTGCAGGGGGCGCACGCTCCCGAAGACGCGTGACCGCGCGTCTATGACGCGCGGCACGCCGAGGGGCGGCCACTAGCAAGCCGGGAAATCTCCCGGCTTGCGGATCTGGCCGCAGTGTAATAAACTGTGTCGCCAGTGTAAATCTTGAAGGAACAAGTTTGAAGCCGGTTTAGTTAGGTTAGTGTGTAGTTAGTTAATACATATTTACTTACCATGAATAGCTCAACAGGGTATCCAGTTCTCAAGGTGAGAAGGTGGAGCAGGTAGGCCTTAGTGGCAGGTAGGCCGCAGAAGTGTAGCTGATGCTAAAAAAGATCAGAGAGCAGGTGCTGAAGGACTTTTGTGCAGGGCTTTACGAGCAATGTTTGATGGGTGGTGAGAAAGCTGCAAGGAGGGAGGAAGAAGAGTTGGAACCAGAGACTGACTATGAGGCTGAGCTCTAATTCAGATGTGGGCCCTCTGCAAGGAGGTGCTTAACTGATGAGAGAAAGGAGCATCACTGCACGAGGCCTGCAGGAAGGGGGAGACACAGACCGGCTCCAAAGCCAGAGTAACATGTAGCGCAGTTGGCGCAAAGGCCCAGATAAGTTTGGTGGCAGGTCTAGCACTAAATTACCTGAAGAGAGGGGACACCATGGGAGAGAGGAGTAAGGAGAGGTGTGTGGCAGGCCTAACACAGTCCCACACAAGGAGAGAAGACATTGCGGTACTGAGGAGTGAGTGTAGGAGTAATCGGGATGCAGACTGCGATAGTGAGGCTACACCATCATGAAGGAATCTGAGGGAGAAGAATCATCAAGACCAAAATACATCTTTTTAACTTGCACTCGCCATGCTTTAGACCTCTGGTCGCTACAGCCCCCCTGGTACATACGACACACACTTTGTATGGATACTGGCCAAATTTGAATATGACACACCCAACCTGATGCTTATGTAGCCCTGTTTCCCCCTGAACACAGGAACTACAATGCTGCCTTTCTACCTGTCGGCTCACAGAAGCCTAAGCCTCTGCCATGGAGAGCCTGAGGTGATATACTTACTAATCTGGTGCAGCGCCTCCACGTAGGAGGGATCCCAACAGAGTGGGAGGAGCCCCTCACAGGACACAATCACAGTGATCACACACTTGCATAAAACAGAAAGGTCTTTACTGAAACACATATATAACTTATTACTTTATAAGCTCCCAGAGTCAGTTACCCACGCCCCTAACAAGGCGTGCCCCCACCACTGTGTACCCCATACTGTGTCCACAGTACAACCCTTCCACCCTTGCCCCGTGGTCAGCACTGCCACTATGTGTGGTGAACATATGTAACGATACCTGCCTAGTGTGCCAGCACCTGGGCAGGTGGATATCTTCAAAAAGGATTCGCTGATCCCCGATATCCTCAGTGACATCCTGGACTCCGCTGGGCTGTCATCCCATAGGGTGGTCCCACCCTGAAGACAGTCTCTCTGGATCCTGAGTAGGCCTGGTCCCAGACCTCTCTCTCTAGAGTCTTACAGCATCCACTGTGTCCCTCTCTACTACTACTGTACTAATGGGGCAGGGTCCCTATCCTAGGGCCTGTCCCTATAGCAGCCACAAGCTATACTTTGACTCAGGGCATATCTGGGGCCTAGGGGATTGCTGGCCTAGTGCAGAGGCTACTTGACTCTCTGCACCTACCCCTCCTTCCCCCTATCCTCTCCTGGCACCGACTGGCGTGGTCTACAGCAGGAGTGAGCAAACTTTTTAGGCCGAGCCCCCCTTTTAATCCATGAAATTTCTCGGGCCCCCCCCCTGTCTGATCAAAATCACATTAAAAAAAAACCTTTATTAAACGGTATACAATGTAAATACAAATATGTCTAAGGCCGCGCGTATAGTGCCCGCGACGGCGACGCTAGCAAAAGTTGTATTTCGCTTTGCGGCGGCGGTGCGGGCGACCTGGCCATTGATTGGTTCAAGGGCTGTCACATGAGGCGACAGCCCCTGAAAAATCAAATATTGCCGGCTTCAAAAAATCGCATCGCCACGTCACGCTGACTATAAGCGCACGCGGCAGCGACAATGCATTTTTCGGATGACGTCGCGTCGCCGGCACTATAAGCGCAGCTTAAATACTTACATACTTCAACAGCTCGCTCTTGCAAAATTAGACTGCGTCCACGCTGCCGCTGAGAGCGGTGACATCACCAACTCTCCAAGCATGAGCACAGGGTGTCCTGCATAATTTTGCAAGCACGAGTGGGGAAGTGTTTACACTTTTTTTTACCTTAATTCTGTACATTCATAGTATGAGTGATAAAGTGGCAGCCTACCCTTTCACTTGCAGAGGATCGCAGCGAAGCAGGTTGCCAGCGGAGGAGAGCAGCAACACAGCGTTATTGTAGGGCAGACACCGGAGGGAGGGGCGTTTGACATCACAGGGCTCGCGCGTGCTCCTCCCCCGTACCTCCGAATTATGTGACCGCCACCTGCACTATTCTGTTCGGCCGCGCGCGCACATCTTTTTCGCCTGCGCAGCCAGGTTTTGCCGCACGCGCCCCGCCTAAATAATCTTGCGCCGGGGCGACCCCCCTCAGATTGTGCACCGCTGCATTCAATCACCACCAACACACAGACACAATACACACTGCAGTCATATATATACACATATATATATATATATATATATATACACACACACATGTAACGGGTGTTCCCTCTGGCCTGACCCACCCAATCTCATATTGGCCCGTGTAGTCTAACCAGTTCCCCATTACAAGGCGTGTGTGGTGGTGCACCTGCAAGTAACAGGACTCTTGAGTCTCCCGCTTGGTGTTATTAGGGGATGTCATCAGGACAGGTAGCTGAGGTAGTGGGTGCGAGTCCAACTTACTTCATGTGCAGCGCCTCCACCTCATCAGGATCTGTGCTTCCGCAGGGAGATGGTACTGGTGAGGAACTCCTTCTTGGTGCCATCCACTGTTGAGTAATCTCACACTCACACAGTGGGGTTCTTTTTCTCAAGGACATCTTTATTGCATACAGGGATGTAGCAGACTGCCCCATGCAGCTGCCGGCTCTAGCCGCACATCTCTCCGTGATGTCCCTTTGCCAGGTACGCCCTCCCGTACTGAAGTGGGATTCCCTTTCTCCTAGGGAGATCACCGCTGTGCCAGGTCCCTGGACACAGTGTGGCGTAGACAAACTTAATCTATCACTCTGCTGCCGCTAGTTACTGCACTAGGGTCACAAAAGTGTTACTTCCTCCCGGTACCTTCGGCTTACTAATTCTTCACCAACAACCACACTAACTGTCAGTGTTGTGCCCTTTATACTCCAGGGGGCAGGCGCATCTCTGAGGTCACTATCCAGGGACTCAGAGCATACAGCCACTCCCTTCCTTACACAGGGCACCACACAAGGGTGTGAGGGAAAACCTCCATAACTCCTGTTGGCAGGCCTGTATTTACCAGGACTTACTGCCAACAGGGAAGATGTATGCAGTCATTATTATGCATGGCTACATACTCCCCCTGGTTGATACCCACCGTCCCGGCTGGGACCTAAATTTGGTGTACCTTGCGCCAGGAAACACTGCAAAAGAACACACAAATAACATAGCAAACATCATTGCATGGACATAATAATGTAAGCCCAGTACACTCACTGACCAGCAGGGAGCGTTAAAGAAAACAACAGACCACTCTATTGGCTACTCAATAATAATGCCGAGGATCTGGCTTCTTCACCTCTCGCCCCGCGGCATCATGTACAGTCACGCTGTATTCTCTGGGTACTCCTCGCTCATTGCAGTATACTACCTTATGCATATATACACTGCGCCCTATCTTCCATACCCTCATCAGTTGAGCTACCCTCTGCTCGGCCTGTATCCCCTTAATGGCTCCCCCTTTCTCTATGATATAATGTTGGATATCATTTTTGAGCCATCTCTCCCTATTCTCCTCTATCTCTCTCATTAGAGGTTCAGGGACGTAAGGGTAATCAAGCCCATGGGACTTCCTATACTTCGCCGCAATAGCCCGTTCAGCTCGACACGACCTGGTCAAGCCACCTTGCCCAGCCGCTCCGGGCAACACCCATGACAGGGGCTCATCCGTTTCTACCGGATCATCCAACCCTGCGGACCCCTTAGGTATAACAAGGCCTGCCTGGATTCGATCCCACCTTACCCTTAGGGCCCTAAGGTATGACTCGTCGTCAAAATCACCGGCAGCCCACCAGTGATCAACCACCCCCTCCCTCTCTAAAATAAAGCGGGTGCGGTCGAACCATGATACATACCCCTCGTACAATGGGGCCCACCACCTAGTCTCCTTCCCTTCCTCGGAGCTAGGATCTGTACTCTCTTCTATGGACTCCTCATCAGGCCCACCAGAAGACACCCCGGATGTACCCTCAGATCTCTCATTAACTCGTTTATACGGAGAGGTGTTTCGTACTGTGATACTAAGCCCACTAGGACAATCGCTAGATACAGACACTTGCCTAGACATACTCCCTCCTCCCTCCGACCCATCATCCGACGTACCCAAGTCCAGGCTTCCAGTCCAATCACCGGAAGGACCCCGTGACTCCCCGGACAACCCTAAGCTGGAACTGGACCCAAATAAAATAGTGACGGGTACAGGGGCTTTAACTAGGGCATTGGGGCTAACCTTGGGTGTGGATGGGGTTTGGGGACGGGACCGAACAGTAGGTACTGACAGGGTTTCGACCTGCTCTCCAGCGATACCTGTCTTGACGTCGCCACAAAGTCCATCTTTATGCTCAACAGCGGAGCTTCTGGGGTTGCAGTTCAAACATCCGTTCCCCCTGGTAGTAGGGGATCGTTTCTCGCTGCTTGACCTCAGAGGCGGCACCATCTCCCACTCGGGGCCTCCCTGGTCCGCCTGCACCACTTCCGCACACGCACGTGCTGCGACGCCATCTTGGGATGGATCCCCAATCGAGATCTCTTCCTCCACCATGACATCCGGCAACGCCCGTCTGCTGCGCGATCCAGTCTGGCTCTGGACTCGCTCCTCCGGCTCTTCCTCCCCTCGGTTCTGCAACCGGCACGGTGTCTTAGCACCTCGCAGGGTCGGGGTTGATCGACCCGCCTCCGATCCACTAGTCACCACGGCAGTGGGACTCCGGCGATCGGGAGGTCGCGGTACGGGAGACTCTCGACTCCGCGTCTCCACACCACGAGGAAGTTCGTCTCTCCATGGCGTACCAATGGTATGACAATCACGCCTGATGACTGTCTTACTCGCCAGCCTTGCACACTCCTCATCCGAGGATTCCAGTTTGCAATTCGGCCGAGGCATCCCGGTAGGAGACCGGCGATGGGCTCCTCGGTGATCACCTCTCCGATGACTGGATTTCTCTATCGGAAGCACTAATGATGGCTCCGACTCTGCGGGACTGGCACTCTTGTTCCAGAGAGCTCCCGGCTGTTCTTCTCTTGGAATCGGGACATTCCCGGCTACTCCCACAGCCTGCACCGGTACGAATGTGGTCATTGGCCACATGTACTGCAGTCCGCAGTGGGGGCATCGGGCCTCGCTGCCCACGGCTCCGCCCGGCAGTCTGCACTGCAGGCAAAGACACGCCACAGTCTCCACACCCTCCACACGGATTATCAGGAAGCCTCCTGGAGCCGAATAAGGGTGAGTGGAAATCACAGGACCTTGGTCCACTTTGTCAGCAGCTTCAGCCATTTTTACCAGCGGAGGCACTCGTCTCAGAGGTCTATACTGATCAATGGCTCTTCGCAACTGAAAGGCATGGGCTGATGTAGCAACCCTTCCTCCCATTTTCTCTGTCGACATCCGGTGTAACCGCAAACCACTCCCCCTGGTTGAAACTAGGGGGATGTCTCGTAGATTTGTAGGCTGACCCAGCACAGGTGCGGAGTGAGTCATAGTCCATGAGGGCGCGGCTCCAGCTTTCGCGCCAAACTCCTCAGCGGGGTGGAGTTTTCTCGTTGGCGCCAATCCTGGCCAAAATTTAGCAAACTGCAAAGTTGCAAGACTTTTTGCAGCATGCCCACGCGGCGTCCCGGGGAAGCGGGAACCGCCATTTTGATTAGTATTGTCCTTTCTTTCATTGAAGGCAGCGTCTGGCTGTTTGTTAATTAAGTTATAACAAAGTCCATTTCGTTCCTCCCATCTAAGCACACTGTCCTGCTCATTATTCTCAGGGGTATCATCCCGAGAACAAAAACACGACACACACGGCGCAGCCACGGCTTTCACGCCATTCCACAACAAACTCACAAAAGTCTCTTCTGTAGCTTGTTCTTCGTCTGACCGCAATCCTGGACCTTCTGCTCTATGCAGATCCTCCATTCTCGTGGTTCTCTCTCTCCGCCATCCTGGACCTTCTGTTCTGTACAGATCCTCCATTCTGACGGTTCGCTCACCCTGCCATCCTGGACCTTCTGTTCTGTACAGATCCTCCATTCCGACAGGTCTCTCGTGATCGTTGAACACCGACTCTCTGTACGTGGAGCTCCGCTCTGCGGGGCAGCTACCACATCTGTACAATAAACATGCCTTGTGCACCACCTTGTGTACCTAACGT
>NC_134485.1:416000953-416005036 GCF_040206685.1 Ascaphus truei | reverse complement strand
CAGAATTTAGTGAGAAGAAACAAAGAAATCTTCTCTATACGGCCAGGTAGAACTAGCGTAATTGAACATGACCTAGTCTCTGAACCGGGGGTCCGAGTTAACCTTAAACCGTACCGAATCCCAGAGGCCAAAAGAAAGGCTATAAGTTTAGAGGTTAAAAAAATGCTAAAACTAGGTGTAATTGAGGAATCCCAAAGTGGGTGGAACAGCCCTATAGTCTTAGTCCCAAAGCCAGATGGTACAACAAGGTTTTGTAATGACTACCGGAAACTAAACGCGGTGTCAAAATTTGATACTTATCCTATGCCCAGGGTAGATGAACTTGTAGAGAGACTGGGCAAAGCCCGATATCTCACAACCCTAGACCTAACAAAAGGGTACTGGCAGGTTCCCCTCACAGAAAGGGCAAAAGAAAAGACAGCCTTCTCAACCCCAGACGGCCTCTTTCAGTATAAGGTGTTGCCTTTTGGCTTACATGGAGCTCCCGCCACATTCCAAAGAATGATGGATAAAATTTTAAAACCACATGCTCGGTAAGCTGCCGCCTACCTGGATGATGTGGTAATCCATAGTGAAGATTGGCAATCCCACCTTCCAAAGGTCCAAGCTGTGCTTGACGCAGTCCGGTCTGCTGGACTAACTGCTAACCCCGCTAAATGCACTATTGGTCTGGAGGAGGCCAAGTATCTGGGATATTCTATTGGCAGAGGTTTACTCAAACCCCAAACACTCAAAGTGGAGGCGATACAAAATTGGCCAAGGCCAGTTACAAAAAAACAAGTAAGGACCTTTTTGGGGTTAATTGGGTACTATAGAAGGTTTATTCCCAATTTTGCAACTAAGGCAACCCCACTAACTGACCTCACAAAAGCAAGAGGACCACTAATGGTAAAGTGGTCCCCCGAAACCGAACAAGCCTTTAGAAGCCTGAAAGAAGCTCTCTGTGCCCAACCAGTGTTGGTCACACCTGACTTCTCCAAAGAGTTCGTATCCAAACCGACGCATCTGAGGTAGGGCTGGGGGCGGTACTCTCCCAGGAGTCTCAAGGTGAGGAGCACCCCATCCTTTATTTAAGTAGGAAACTAAATCCCCAGGAGAAAAATTACTCCATAGTAGAGAAAGAGTGTCTCGCAATAAAGTGGGCTGTAGAGACGCTCAAATACTACCTGTTGGGGAGAAAATTCCGGTTGGTCACAGATCATGCACCCCTTACCTGGATGTGTCAAAACAGGGAAAAGAATGCTAGAGTGACCAGGTGGTTCCTAAGCCTACAACCCTTTAAATTTTCTGTGGAACACAGGTCAGGGCACAAACATGGCAATGCTGACGGGTTGTCAAGGATGCACTCCCTAATATCCATGGTCGCTCATCCCTCGAGGTCTGAGCTGAAGGGGAGGATATGTGACAGAAACCAGGGGATGGTAATAAATTCCGTATATAGGGCTCCCAGGATACTAAACAGTTTCTATCCTGTTTGGCCTGGGAGTGCAGCCTTATAATACATACACTCCATCCCACAGTTTGGCAAGCGCTGGAACTGAGGGATGAGAGATCCAGACCAGAGTTTGTCTGCTGCCTGATTTCTGTCACCTGTCATGCTAATTAGGAATCAGGTATGTAAGACTGTTTTCCTGTTTGCTCGGGTCTCTCCACAAGAGCCAGGAGGCTGGAAGGCTGCTGCACTACAGAGGGGAGAAGCCTCTTCCCCTAACAGGTTCAATCTTTCTGTTCATTTGTATAAGACTGCAAAAGTACCTTGTTTTGTTGTTGGGAGTGGAAAAGCCACTTCCAACCCTGAGTCAGGGATATCTAAGTTAAGTTATCGCTCAGATGAGCAGCTTTTGTTTTGATCTGTTTTCTGTTGTATGCACTGTGGCAGTCTCAGTGCCTTGGACTGAATAAACCAGGCATAGCCTGTTTAAAGGAACAGTACGTGACGCCTCATCATTTAACCTACCCTAAAAGACCGTGTTCTAAACAGTCCCGGACAAACGACGGAGCCCCGGAGTAAGCCGTTTGTCACAATATATATAGTTGCATGATGAAGCCACTGTACAAATGAATGTATGTGTATATATATGTGGAAGAGTGACCTAGGCGCAAATAAGACAGGGAAGAGAAGAAACACAAAAAGGAATCATAGGGCAGTATATCTGGTTATAATCAGACTATATTAAGGTAAGGGATGCTGTAGAGGATTAAAGGCTTTGAATTATTTAATCTGTGTAAGCGCATCCCTTACCTTAATATAGTCTGATTATAACCAGATATACTGCCCTATGATTCCTTTTTGTGTTTCTTCTTTTCCCTGTCTTATTTGTGCCTAGGTCACTCTTCCACATACATACAAGGCGGTGATTGTGGAGCCGCAGACCTAATTCGGCTGCAGTTTGTAGGGTTAGTTGAATACCAGGGTATATAACTTTTTTTCTAGAGATTGTATTGGCTAATAAGGTGGTGTGTATATTATCCCTCCGCTTAAACATATTGTTGAGATTTGCGCTGTTTGTTTCTTGTATGTGTATATATATATATATATATATATATATATATATTACAGTGCTTGACAAATCACCCAAAAATCTACTCGCCGAACAAAAAAATCTACTCACCACCTAGTCCCGCCCCTAGTCCCGCCCCTACCCCGCCCCTAGTCCCGCCCCTAAAAAAAAACCCTAAATGAAATAAATTGAATAAATTTCTAGTAAGAACATTCGTTTTTGACATAAGTTTATTTATTGTATTACATTATACTACAATTAGTCCTGGTTACGTGTGTGTGTGTGTGTGTGTGTGTGTGTGTGTGTGTGTGTGTGTGTGTGTGTGTGTGTGTGTGTGTGTGTGTGTGTGTGTGTGTGTGTGTGTGTGTGTGTGTGTGTGTGTGTGTGTATAAATGTCGAATCTAGAAAAAAAAGCCAGGTGTGAATGACTAGTTTCCTGCACCCCTTAACCAGTGCCTGGACGTCCCCGCTTCACAATATTTAAAGCAGCAATCCCGTCTGGGATCTTACCTGATGCGCAGACCCTCAAAGTCCAGGTACCCTCATTCCCGCAATGTTATACATTGGAGGGAATGTGTTCCCTACCTGTCTTCTGGGTTAGGGGGGGGTTCCGATGTCTTCCGTGTGAAGCTTGAGTCAGATCTGGAAGAAAGCAGTATAGGTTATTTCGGTGTAGTATAGGGCAGTTAAGATATACAGGGTAAATAAAATATCCAGATTGTGAGACAGAGAGAGGGTGAGAGAGATGGTGAGACGGAGAGAGGGTGAGAGAGAGGGTGAGAGAGAGAAGGTGAGAGAGACGGAGAGAGAGAAGGTGAAAGACGGAGAGAGAAGGTGAGAGAGACGGAGAGAGAGAAGGTGAGAGAGACGGAGAGAGGGTGAGAGAGACGGAGAGAGGGTGAGAGAGACGGAGAGAGGGTGAGAGAGACGGAGAGAGGGTGAGAGAGACGGAGAGAGGGTGAGAGAGACGGTGAGAGAGACGGAGAGAGGGTGAGAGAGACAGAGAGAGGGTGAGAAAGAGACGGAGAGAGGGTGGGAGAGAGATGTAGAGAGGGTGTGAGAGAGACGGAGGGTGAGAGAGAGGGTGACGGGGTGAGAGAGGGGCTGAGAGAGGGGCTGAGAGAGGGGGTGATAGAGGGGTTCAGAGAGACGGAGAGAGGGTGAGAGAGAGACGGAGAGAGGGTGAGAGAGACACGGAGAGAGGGTGAGAGAGACACGGAGAGAGGGTGAGAGAGAGGGTGAGAGAGACGGACAGAAGGTGAGAGACAGAGAGAGGGTGACTGTGGGGGTTGGGGTGACTGGGTGGGGTGATTGGGGTGTGGGGTGATTGGGGGGTAGGGTGATTGGGGGGCTGGGGTGACTGACTGGGTGTTTGGGTGGGGTGACGGGGTGGGGTTATTGGGGGGTTGGGGTGACGGGGTGTCTGACTGGGTGGGGATTACTGACTGACTGGGTGGGGTGACTGGGCGACTGGGCACAGGGCAGGGGGGTGGGATGACTGACTATGACTGACTGGGTGGGGGGGATGACTGACTGGGTGGGGGGATGAATCACTGGGTGTGGGGGGTGACTGACTTGGTGG
>NC_134485.1:415935953-415998453 GCF_040206685.1 Ascaphus truei | reverse complement strand
CGACCAACTGTTCGGCGTCTTTGGGGTCACTCTGGCTCACCCACTTCTGGATGGTGTGGGGGTGACCCCTCAGGAACCGGTCTATAACGACTCTTTCGACAACTGCAGCGAGTGTATAAGGTTATAGAGTTGAGAGCGGGGGGTCTTCTCTATATCATAACGCCAAGAATGGAACAGTTGGTCCCGAACCGCGAGGGTGACCCCTAGCCGTGCCATAATCTCCACCTTCAGGGTGTCATAGTCTTTAGCTTGCTCGGGCTCTAAGTCATAATAGGCTTGATGTGAGTCACCCACCAGGAAGGGAGCAATTATTCCCGCCCACTTCTCAGCTGGAAACCCTTCGCGTACTGCGGTGCGCTCGAAGATTGACAGGTACGCCTCAACGTCATCGTCATTTTCTGAATGAAGTGTGTTTTTACCTGGTGAGCGACCTGTGGGGCCACTCTAGTCTGGACGGTAATTTTCTCTCCCAACACTCGGAGCTCCTGGTGTAGGCGAAGTTGCACCTCGTTTTGCTCTTCTTTTAGCGTCTGATGTAGGGACAGCGCCATCTGCTGTACTTACGCCACCGTACTTTTCGTTTGTGACTTTGTCATCTGTTGTAAACTCTCATTATAGGATTTTGACATCTCCTCTTGGGTCTTTGCCAATTGTTGCAACCCCTGCATTAAAATAGCAGAATTTTCTGTTTGTTTGTACTGAAGCGAGGTCAGAAATTCCTCCATTGTCCACTTTCACTGCCTTGTGGACTGCCCGCATTAAACTCCACCAATTGTGATGACTCAGTCCCAGCGTCGGATCTTTTGTCCAGATCAAAGGCAGGAAACACTGTACTTTCTAAGCAGGGGTTTATTTACAGGTTACAAAGCAGGTACAGGGTTAACTCATAACACAAAACAGAAATAAAAGACCTAACTCCTTCCAGGAGTACTGACTAATACTGCTTAGTCCCTAACTAATTGTGGGAGAACTAAACTCTTTCCCCACTTTGCCCAGTGTACCTGCAGCAGGTCCCCTTTCAGTCTCTCACAGGGCTGTCTGTGTGTGCCTTCCCAGATCAGTATAGCAGCAGTGTCTCTCACCCTCTCTGTATAACTCTCAACAGTGTGTGTCTAGCAGCATGGGGGGGAATTTCTGTATCACTTCCTGATTATACAGGCTAGGCTAATTAGCTCCTTAACTCTCAGCTGAACAGACCTTTCCAAGAGGATTAACTCTATGAGAGCTGTAAAGTCCCACAACTGCCCCATTCTAACCCTTAGAGGGCATCGACGGCATCACAATATATATATATATACTATATATACTAACGAACCCATGTCTCTCTCCCTCCGGCAGCATGGATGAGGTTATAGATGCCCTGAATATAGATATACCTATATTCAGGCATCTATGACGTCATCGTTGCTGATGGAGGGAGAGAGACAGCGCAGAGGGAGGGAGACATGGGCTGCAGCTGTAGTGCAACTTTGTTTCAGTCATAAAATTAATACTGCAGGTATCCCATTGAGAAGTTGGGACCCCCGCAGAGTTAATCCTCCAATGTTTTCGTAGCCGGGGGGATGGGAGTTGGGGAGAGAGGGGGGCTCGTGTAGTGGACATTTAAATGAAGGCAACGCGGCTACAAAAATGTTGGTTAGCGCAGTTCTAAATGAGCTACTTCTGGCCCAGCTGGATGCCGTGAAGGAATTAATAATTCATTTTTATACACATGAACGAATATTCCTTAAAAGTGCTGAGTCGGAGAAACAAAGCCTAAGGTGCATAATGTATATGCATTTAAGATCTTGCTTTTGGCATCTTAAATATATGTACACTAGCTGAGAGACCCGGCGTTGCCCGGGATGTAATGTTCCCGTTCCTCTCTCTCCTCCCCCCTCTCTCTGTTTGTCCCCCATTCACATCAATCCAGTCCCCCCCCTCCCTCCCTCCTTTACAGCTTCATGTAGCGTGTGTGCGTCAGTCACTGTGTGTTTGCTCGCGCGTCAGTGAGTCTGAGGCAGAAACACAAACACACACAGACTGACTGACGCACACACAGTCAGTGTGTGCCTCAGTCAGTGTGTGCGTGCGTCAGTCAGGCTTTGTGTGCGCGTCAGTCAGTGTGTGCGTGCGTGCGGCAGTCAGTCAGTGTGTGCGCGCGGGGCGTCAAAGGCAGGGGGGGGGGTCAAAGGCAGGGGGGGGCGTCAAAGGGAGGGGGGGCGTCAAAGGGAGGGGGGGGGGCGTCAAAGGGAGGGGGGGCGTCAAAGGGAGGGGGGGGCGTCAAAGGGAGGGGGGGGGCGTCAAAGGGAGGGGGGGGGGCGTCAAAGGGAGGGGGGGGGCGTCAAAGGGAGGGGGGGGGCGTCAAAGGGAGGGGGGGGGCGTCAAAGGGAGGGGGGGGGGCGTCAAAGGGAGGGGGGGGGGCGTCAAAGGGAGGGGGGGGGCGTCAAAGGGAGGGGGGGGGGCGTCAAAGGGAGGGGGGGGGCGTCAAAGGGAGGGGGGGGGCGTCAAAGGGAGGGGGGGGGCGTCAAAGGGAGGGGGGGCGTCAAAGGGAGGGGGGGCGTCAAAGGGAGGGGGGGGGGGGCGTCAAAGGGAGGGGGGGGGGGGCGTCAAAGGGAGGGGGGGGCGTCAAAGGGAGGGGGGGGCGTCAAAGGGAGGGGGGGGCGTCAAAGGGAGGGGGGGGCGTCAAAGGGAGGGGGGGGGCGTCAAAGGGAGGGGGGGGCGTCAAAGGGAGGGGGGGGGCGTCAAAGGGAGGGGGGGGCGTCAAAGGGAGGGGGGGGGCGTCAAAGGGAGGGGGGGGCGTCAAAGGGAGGGGGGGGGGCGTCAAAGGGAGGGGGGGGGGGCGTCAAAGGGAGGGGGGGGCGTCAAAGGGAGGGGGGGGCATCAAAGGGAGGGGGGGGCGTCAAAGGGAGAGGGGGGGGCGTCAAAGGGAGAGGGGGGCGTCAAAGGGAGGGGGGGGGGCGTCAAAGGGAGGGGGGGGGGCGTCAAAGGGAGGGGGGGGGCGTCAAAGGGAGGGGGGGGGCGTCAAAGGGAGGGGGGGGGCGTCAAAGGGAGGGGGGGGGCGCCTCAAAGGCATGGATTCCTCCCCTGCATTTCCTGCAGTGGACAGGAGGGGGGGGGCAGTGGACAGGAGGGGGGGGGGGGGCAGTGGACAGGAGGGGGGGGGCAGTGGACAGGAGGGGGGGGGCAGTGGACAGGAGGGGGGGGGCAGTGGACAGGAGGGGGTGGACAGGAGGGGGGGGGGGCAGTGGACAGGAGGGGGGGGGGCAGTGGACAGGAGGGGGGGGGCAGTGGACAGGAGGGGGGGGGCAGTGGACAGGAGGGGGGGGGGCAGTGGACAGGAGGGGGGGGGGCAGTGGACAGGAGGGGGGGGGCAGTGGACAGGAGGGGGGGGCAGTGGACAGGAGGGGGGGCAGTGGACAGGAGGGGGGGCAGTGGACAGGAGGGGGGGCAGTGGACAGGAGGGGGGGGGCAGTGGACAGGGGGGGGGGCAGTGGACAGGAGGGGGGGGCAGTGGACAGGAGGGGGGGGCAGTGGACAGGAGGGGGGGGCAGTGGACAGGAGGGGGGGGGGCAGTGGACAGGAGGGGGGGCAGTGGACAGGAGGGGGGGGGCAGTGGACAGGAGGGAGGGGGCAGTGGACAGGAGGGGGGGGGCAGTGGACAGGAGGGGGGGGCAGTGGACAGGAGGGGGGGGCAGTGGACAGGAGGGGGGGGCAGTGGACAGGAGGGGGGGCAGTGGACAGGAGGGGGGGCAGTGGACAGGAGGGGGGGGCAGTGGACAGGAGGGGGGGCAGTGGACAGGAGGGGGGGGCAGTGGACAGGAGGGGGGGGCAGTGGACAGGAGGGGGGGGCAGTGGACAGGAGGGGGGGGCAGTGGACAGGAGGGGGGACAGGAGGGGGGACGCAGTGGACAGGAGGGGGGACGCAGTGGACAGGAGGGGGGGGCAGTGGACAGGAGGGGGGGGCAGTGGACAGGAGGGGGGGGCAGTGGATAGGAGGGGGGGCAGTGGGCAGTGGACAGTGACACACACACACACACACACACACACACACACACACACACACACACACACACACACACACCTACCTCAGTTGATGCGCCCTTTCTCAGTTCCGTTTGGCGCCGGAGGTGGGGAGCGACACCTACCTGTACTTCCGGGCGCCGCCACCGTCTGACTCGGCGCCGCGAGGGAGGAAGGGGGTCCGCCATCTTACGCGCCGCGTGGCAGCTGCGGGAAGCGAGGTGATTTGGAGCGGGGAGGGGGGAGAGGTGATTTGGAGCGGGGAGAGGTGATTTGGAGCGGGGAGAGGTGATTTGGAGCGGGGAGAGGTGATGCCGCTGGGGAGGGGGAAGAGGTGATGCCGCTGGGGAGGGGGAAGAGGTGATGCCGCTGGGGAGGGGGAAGAGGTGATGCCGCTGGGGAGGGGGAAAAGGTGATTTGGAGAGGGGAGAGAGGTGTGTGTGTGTGTGTGTGTGTGTGTGTGTGTGTGTGTGTGTGTGTGTGTGTGTGTGTGTGTGTGTGTGTGTGTGTGTGTGTGTGTGTTTTATTTATTTATTTATTTTTTTGGACCTTTGGCCCGTCACTCCGCCTCAGGCCAATGAGAGGTGTGGGGGGCGGGCCAAGGGGGTGGTGTGAGTGTGTGAGGCCAATGAGAGGTGTGCGGGGGCGGGCGGGCCAAGGGACCAATGAGATTGCCGCTAGGGACACCGGACATCCAGCAGGCAGGCATGCATGCATGCAGGCAGGCAGGCAGGCAAACATACAGTGCTTTCACTAATATAGTATAAGATACCTTTCTTGCTGACTTTGATAGCTACTGTAGAAATGAAAACAGTGGCTAAGCAGGACAGTTTAATGTACAAGGCAACTACGTGACTGGAACTGTATTACTTTTAGATTTTACTGTATGCGAATGTAGCGTTGTTTCCCCCCCACCCTCTGAAGATTTGCCCTGCTACCAGTTGTGTAGTGCTAGTACCTGCTGGCTTACAGGATACTGAGTGGTCCGCCGGTGGCAGTGGGGACATCAGGACTGGTTTCTGGGGTAGATGGTAGTTCTTTATTTCCTTGGTGTCAGCGCCTCCATCTCTTGCAGGCTCCAGGGATGTATTGTATTGTATTGTCACAGTAGTAATACATGTGGTAATCAAATAATTAACAGATAATATAAATAACAGGTCATGGGAATAAGTGCTTCAGACATAAAAGTAACATTAAGGAAGAGGAGTCCCTGCCCCGAGGAGCTTACAGTCTAATTGTTAGGTAGGGAGAACATACAGAGACAGTAGGAGGGAGTTCTGGTAAGTGCGTCTGCAGGGGGCCAAGCTTTGTGTATCATGTGTTCAGAATATTTACAGTGCTATTCATATGCTTCTTTAAGCAAGTGTGTCTTAAGGTGGGTCTTAAAGGTGGATAGAGAGGGTGCTAGTCGGGTACTGAGGGGAAGGGCATTCCAGAGGTGTGGGGCAGTCAATGAAAAAGGTTTAAGGCGGGAGAGGGCTTTAGATAAAAAGTGGGTAGAAAGAAGACTTCCTTGAGAAGAACGCAAGAGTCTGGATGGTGCATAACGAGAAATTAGGGCTGAGATGTAAGGAGGGCAGAAGAGTGTAAAGCTTTAAAAGTGAGGAGAAGAATGGAGTGTGAGATGCGGGATTTGATCGGAAGCCAGAGAGAGAGATTTCATGAGGGGAGATGCTGAGACAGATCTAGGAAAGAGTAGAGTGATTCTGGCAGCAGCGTTTAGGATAGATTGTAGGGGAGACAGGTGAGATGCAGGAAGGCCGGACAGCAGGAGGTGACAGTAATCAAGACGGGAGAGAATGAGGGCCTCGGTCAGAGTTTTAGCAGTGGAGCAACAGAGGAAAGGGCGTATCTTTGTTATATTGCGGAAGAAAAAGCAACAGGTTTTAGAAATGTTTTGAATGTGAGGGGCGAATGTGAGAGAGGAGTCGAGTGTGACCCCTAGGCAGCGTGCTTGGGCTACTGGGTGAATGATCGTAGTTCCAACAGTAATATGGAAGGAGGTAGTAGGGCCAGGTTTGGGAGGAAGTATGAGGAGCTCTGTTTTAGCCATGTTGAGTTTAAGGTGATGGAGGGCCATCCAGGATGATATAGCAGAGAGACATTCAGAAACTTTGGTTTGTACAGCAGGTGTAAGGTCAGGTGTTGAAAAGTATATTTGTGTGTCGTCAGCATAGAGGTGATAATTAAACCCAAAAGATGTTATTAGGTCACCTAGAGAGAGTGTGTACAGAGAAAAGAGAAGAGGTCCCAGGACACAGCCCTGGGGTACCCCCACAGAGAGATCAATAGAGGAGGAGGAGGTGTTAGCAGAAGAGACACTGAAAGTACGATGGGAGAGGTAGGATGAGATCCAGGATAGAGCTATGTTCCGAATACCAAGAGTATGTAGAATGTGAAGGAGAAGAGGGTGGTCCACGGTGTCAAATGCTGCAGAGAGGTCGAGTAATATGAGTAGAGTGTAATGACCTCTGTCTTTGGCAGCATGGAGGTCGTCAGTTATTTTAGTGAGGGCTGTTTCTGTGGAGTGAGCAGTGCGGAAGCCAGATTGTAGAGGGTCTAGGAGAGAATAGGTGTTGAGAAAATGGAGCAAGCGAGAGAATACAAGACGTTCAAGGAGTTTGGAGGCAAAAGGCAGGAGGGAGACAGGTCGATAGTTAGAAAGACAGGTAGGGTCAAGCTTGCTGTTTTTGAGTAATGGTATGACTGTTGCATGTTTGAAGGAGGATGGAAAGGTTCCAGAGCAGAGGGAGGAGTTAAAAATGTGTGTGAGCGTAGGGATTATAGTAGGAGCAAGAGGTTTTAGGAGATGGGAGGGAATGGGGTCAAGAGGGCAAGTGGTAGAGGGAGAAGAGGAGATCAACAGCGAAACATCCTCCTCTGAGATAGTGGAAAAAGAGTCAAGGAAGGCAGGAGGAGAGTTAGGAAGAGGTGTAGGATGGGAGGAAGAAACAGAGGGGATGTTCTGCCATATGGATTCCACCTTTTCCTTAAAATAGTCAGCAAAGTCCTGAGCGGAGATGGAGGAAGGAGAGGCAGCTGAGGGTGGTTTGAGTAGAGTATCAAAGACAGAGAACAATCGGCGTGGGTGTGACTTGTGCATGTTGATTAGTGAAGAAAAGTAGGCTTGTTTAGCTTGCGAGAGGGCAGAGTTGAAACAGGATAGCATAAATTTGTAGTGAAGGAAGTCTGCGAGAGTATGAGATTTCCTCCAGAGGCGTTCAGAGGAACGAGTGGAGGAACGCAGCATGCGCGTGTGGGAATTTAGCCAGGGTCTAGGGTTAGAAGGGCGAGTGCGGCAGAGAGAAAGCGGGGCATGTAGATCAAGAGAGGAGGACAAGGCAGAGTTGTAGTTCCTGACCAGGTTGTCAGGGTCTGTAGCAGAGCTGAGAGAGGAGAGGGAGGAGCGTAAAGTGGTCTCAAAGTCAGGTAAGTGAATAGAGCGCAGGTTTCTGCAGAACCGGGGGGTAGATGGAGGTGGAGAAGGGGAGAAGCGAGATAGAATGAGATGAGGTGATGGTCAGAGAGAGAAAAAGGGGAAATGGAGAAATCGGAGAGAGAGAAGTTTTTAGTGAAAAACAGGTCTAAGTAGTGGCCATCTTTGTGGATGCTGGCTGCAGTCCACTGTTGAAGGCCAAAAAAAGAGGTTAGAGAAAGAAAGTGGGAGGCCCAAGGGAGAGAGGGGTCATCAATGTGGCAATTGAAGTCCCCAAGGAGAAGAACAGGGGAGTCAGAGGAGAGAAAGAAAGAGAGCCAGGATTCAAAGTGAGAGAGAAAGGCAGAAGGGGGATGAGTAGAGGTAGGTGGGCGATAGATGACCACCACATGGACAGGGAGAGGAGAGAAGATCTTGACAGTGTGAGCCTCAAAGGAGGGAAAAGCAAGAGATGGAGGTATAGGAAGGGTTCGGTAATGGCAGAGAGAGGAGAGCAGGAGCCCCACGCCTCCACCCCTGCTATCAGTGCGCGGAGTGTGGGAGAAGGAAAGGCCACCATAAGAGATGGCAGCTTCCAGAGCAGAGTCAGACTGAGTGAGCCAGGTCTCAATTATAGCAAATAGGAGCAGAGAGTGAGAGAGAAAAAAGTCATGTACAGAGAGGAACTTGTTTGAAAGGGAGCGAGCATTCCAAATGCAAAGGATAAAGGGAGAGAGGAGGAAGGGTGGCAGGGGATGGGTATGAGGTTGGAGGGGTTGACACCAGAGGGAGTAGAGTTTGCAATTGGCAGGCGAGGACGAGCACATGTAGGAATAGGGCAGGGACCAGGATTGGGAGCGATATCAACAGAATCAAGGAGGAGAAGCATGGATAGAAAGAGTGTGTGTGAGGATGATTTGTAGGGGTGTTTTTTAGTGCAGGGGATATATCTGTGTGGTGTCAGAGGGCGCAGGTAAGAAAGGAGTTCATGTGAACTGAGAAGTGATGAAGGAAGGAGAGATGGAGATATATGAATAGAGTTAGAGACATACTGAGGCTGGTAAAAAGAAGTGCATAATTTGAGAAGAAGTGAAGTCACAGCAAATATAAATGGTAAAGGCAGCATCACAGCAGTAATGATGCAGTCTGGTATAGATGATATCCTCCTTTCCAGCGTAAAACTGTAAATCATTTATAAATGTAATAAATGAATAAAACAGGTTAAGCAGCAGATCTACATAAGGCACAGATGTTAAAGGAAACAACGCAGATCCCATTCAACAAATACTCCCCTAGATAGATTGTACTCAAGAGGCAGGAGTATATTTTATAAACGGCAGCTCCTATATTGCAACAGCAACAGTCAGGATAGACAGCATATAACAGCATACACTGGAACACTGCAAACAGCTTACTCTAGGCCTCCAGCCTTCAGATGGTCCCTGGACTTCCACCCCTGGCCATAGGCACCAAGGGCGGTCCTTGCTCTTCTCTCCCTTTTAGAGTCAGAGATATGGTATTCACCCCCCACTCCCCGGGGGGAGGGGACAGCAGGTGCCAGAGCCCTGTACACCTCTGTGTGATACCAGTCTCTCTCAAGAGGGAGAGACAACTGTCTAAATTTGGTAGTGCCGTCCCTTAAGTACCGAGGGGGAATGTCCAAGGTTGGAGCCCATTATTGGGCAGAATACAGGCCTTAGCCCACCTCCTCCCCCGTCACTCAAGGAAGCTTCTTACACTGGGGAAAACACTACATTGGTCCTGACACTGTCTGCACTGTTACCAGAGCTTGCATGACAGGGAGGGCAGATTAGTAGCCTAAACAGGCATGGCTACACTTATTAAACCGGCAGAACATTGTGCCAAATGTAAGAATATAAGACTTCTTTCTATAGGCTGCACCTACCCACACTTGCTCAGTGTCTAAAATCCATGACGTTATACTGTATACACAGAATGAGATGGTAAGCACAAATGCTACAACCGACAGTAAATACATTATACAGTAAACTCATAAATCACTATAATTCGCCCATAACAACCAGAAATCTCCCATTTTAACCCCCATATAGACATTTTACATTTTCATTTTTCCAACTCACACTGTAGGTGGATTTAGAAAGGAAAAACAATGTATAGAGTATTTTACACAATGAAATGAGTTTCAATATTTAATTATATCAAATGTAGCTTTACATAATAAAAGCTGTGACCAACACTTGACTAGTGCAATTTGCATCATTAATATAGGCTCTTACCTGGGTAGTAATAACGTGGAAAACTCTCTCGCTTGGAAGATATTTTTTGATTATTTATTAGCAAACTGAAGTTTTATTTTTGTATTTCTTTAGGAATTGGTTTCTCTTTAAAATAAATATATTTCAATAAAGTTTTGTGTGTTGTACTTTGAGACTAATGTACATTTCATGCATGGTAAATTGATCATTATGTTTGGTTGATATATTACTTTTTTCAATTAATACTTTAATTCCCTTCAGATAAATAAGACAGGAGCCTCGCTCCATCTATGTACATCTGCTGTACAATATAATGACGTGGTGCTACTTTAGGGTTCAGAAAAAATATATAAGAAGAGAACAGAAAGCAATCCCATTACTAGTGTAACCCCCTTTGGGATTACTAGAGCCTTTAGGGGTTAACTGTGTGGGCACACACAGATTAAAGCCCCCTCCCATTCACATGGTATTGGGGTGACTAAGCAAAAATTAATCCCCACCCCATTTTTCCTGGAGTCAGTGACATCAGACTAGACTATAAATAGTAAGTGGGAAGCTCCTGGAACTCAGATCCCAGGAGGAGACGAAGAAGATGAGTCTCACTGTGAATAAATATGCAAGTATGTGTAGGATAGGTTAAGTATCTCTGCAGGGGATGTATGCAGAGGATAGAACCTCAGAGACGTTGTAGGAAAAATAAACGTAGGTTTTATTAGCCAGCAGCTTTAAATGAACAAACCAGCTTCATATCAGCAAAACAAAATGAGACCAGAAAACCATAACCAAACCCAACCCCATGTAGGGCACTGACTAACATTCAGCAACTCCTATCTAAGGGTTGGAAGGCTAGGTCTCTTACCAACTTTTGACATAGTCTAAAGAGAGGTACCTGTAGGCAGGGTGCTCTTCACATAATTTCAGGTCTGCGGTCGTGTCTGTGGGGATTTCCTTTGGAGGTTTCTAGGGACCAGTGTTCCTTGGAACAGAGTCTCTCTTCCCCTGGGATCTCTCTGCCAGCACAGGCTCCCCTATGCTAGAGATCCCAGGCAGTCTATGCAGCAGGCTTTAAAGCCTGCTAAATGAGCCAGGAGGAGACTGGTCAATTAGCTTCTGCTGACATTAACCAGCTTACTGCTGAACTCATCAGCAAAAGACAGGATTTATTTTGGAAGCCTTTTAGACAGGAGAAAGGCCCTGTTACTGTACATACCTGCCAGGCAGAGACGAGCAGGAAGAACTCGAAAAACCACACCGCGGAGTTAACATTACACGAGTGTTGCAGAGTGTATACCATGTTGTCTTATGGGTTATATCACAACCATGCCTGTCGCTACTGAAACCCCTGGGGGACCAGTTTGAGGACTGCAGTGAATCACCAGAAGTGATGCAGGATGCCGGCGGGAACGGCGGGAGTTGCAGTCGACGGAGAGAATACAAGCGCTGGTAGCTGGTTCCCTTGTTAGAATACTCATTCCATCTATGTGAGTGTAAACTTGTTTTTTACATAAAAGTTGGACTTTTTAAAGAAAGGCTTTGGAACTCATCTTTATCTATTTGGGAGTGGAGGAGTTTAAAAGAAACCTTTACGTGCCTGGGTGCAGGCATTTAAACGTAAGTGCATATCTCACCAATCTATCTTTCCAGAGTTACAAAGAAGTGCTTCACTATTTGGCTTTTTATCATTTTATTTGGAGGTGCGCTGATTCCCCTGAACAAATCTTCAATCCAAGAACAGGGAACTGTTCTTTCTTCAAGCAGCACCCCTTCACTAATTTATTTAGTATATTTAGTTTAGACACAATTACTTTTGAGCGCTTCTTTATTGTGTTATACATGTACTGTAGGATATTGCTTGAACTGCAGCTTTAAAGTGGGAAACCAGTAAAATAAAGGGAGGATTTTGCCTCTCCTCCACTTCTATACTTCTTTCTAAGACATTAGATAAGTGTAACTGACTTAGCTAGATCTGAATTTACTGTTGTTAATATAGTTGTATTTTTATTTGCTGTACACTGTACAGTGAAGGGTTTTTGTCAATTTACTTTACCCACCATAACATGTAGTGTCTGGATAAAGCAGCATTACTACTCCCCCCCCCCCTTTTTTTTCCCTTCTTATTTGTATATGTAAAGCATGTGATAATGTATAATCATACATCCTTACCTAAGCTGGCAATCGTTTGGCGCTCCTGTTATTGCCAAACCAATTGCGTCCATAGTCAACTCTATCCTGTCTGCAGGCCATATCCCTAAGACCTTGAAAACTGCCAGAGTTGTCCCAATCTTCAAAAGTGGGGTCAAAAACACTGTCTCAAACTACAGGCCAATCTCACTTCTCCCAATTCTATCCAAAGTCATGGAAAATGTGTCCACTCCCAATTAAGCGATTACTATAACAAGACAAATTTCCCTAGCCAATTCCAATCTGGGTTTTTTCCCAAACACTCCACCGTAACTACCCTGCTAAAAGTTTGCAATGAAATCCAGTGTGGAATGGAACGGGGACAACTCACTGGTGCAGTATTCCTAGATTTTGCAAAGGCTTTTGACACAGTTGATCATGCTATCCTGCTTAACAAACTCCAGAGCTCTGGAATAGGGAAGCATGCTCTATACTGGTTTCAGTCCTACCTATCAGGAAGATCCCAACATGTGTCCATCTCAGGCTCTAACTCCAACCCACTGGATATCACCTGTGGTGTCCCGCAAGGCTCTGTTCTGGGGCCCCTACTCTTCTCAGTGTTCATTAATGATCTTCCCACAGCTTGTAAGGAAGCCTCAATACACATGTATGCAGACGACACAATCCTATATGCACACAGCCATAGCCTCTCTGACCTTCAACACATACTTCAGTCTGACTTTTTGAGACTCGAAAACTGGATTTCCCAAAACAAACTGTTTTTAAACACTGACAAGACTGTAACAATGGTATTTGGGACCAAGACTAAATTTTTAAAGCTTCCAGTTACTGAGCTCCTGATCAGAACCAACGCTAACACCATCCTAACCCGTCACTAGTTTTAAATACCTGGGCTTATGGTTTGACTCCCACTTAACATTCAGGATGCACATTGATACGCTGCCAACCAAGACCTATGCCAAACTAGGGGTACTTTACAGGAACAAATCCTCCCTAAGTCTCCTGGTCAGAAAGCGTATCGCACAGCAGATGCTAATGCCAATTATTGACTATGGAGACATAGTATATGGCTCGGCACCTCAAACCCACCTTAGCAAACTTGACACCCTCTACAATTCAATTTGTCGTTTTGTTCTCCAATGCAACTACAACACACATCACTGCGATATGCTCAAATAACTAGATTGGTCATCACTAGAGTCTAGGCGCAAAGTTTACCTTTCCTGTCTTGCCTTTAAATTCTTCATGGGCAAGCTACCCAGCTATCTGAACAAGCTCCTCATCCCTACCACATGCAGCACTTATCACCTGAGATCAGACTCCAAAAGACTGTTCATGGTCCCAAAGCTCAACAAAGTATCCGGACGTTCCTCCTTCTCCTACCGTGCACCCCAAAACAACCTACCAGAGACTCTCACATCCACCACCAGTTTAAGTTCTTTCAAATCTAAGGCTGTCTCACATTTTAATCTGGTCTGTAACTGTTTCATACGCCCATAATATATATTTTCTTTAACTGTGCACGCAATGTCTTGTATATAATGTATACCCTGTTCATTTTTGTAACTGTATTTGTAACCAAGTATTATTTGTTTTACTCTGTGCCCAGGACATACTTGAAAACGAGAGGTAGCTCTCAATGTATTACTTCCTGGTAAAATATTTTATAAATAAGTTATAAACCTGTAGAAATCATGATGGTGTGCCTAACATAATGGCCGACTTTCAATTTCAATCAATCCTTCAGTCAGTGTAACCCAGCAGCTACAATGTATCTTTATATTACTAAGGTAACATTATCTATTGTTACACTTTACAGCTCAAACTGCCTGCAACATTGGCAACAAATGATCACAAAGTGTTGCAGAGATCCGGCACTGCTGGGGAGGTGGGCTAAACCTGCTACAGAAATCAGAGGATGCTCTGTATATCAAAACGAATGAAAATGGCATTAAGAGTTGAATAAATATAAAAAAAAACCCAGTTACTATTATCTAACACTACAGAACGGATTTATTAAAGAAAAACCATAGGACTTCACATTTTGCTGCTTTATAACAGCGCCATCTAATGGCCAACACAGTAAAGAAACATACCAAGCAGCATGATGTTGCTGATCTAATCAAAATGCAAAACCATGAACCATGCAAAATGTGCCCTTTTCATCTCGCGAAAAAAGCCGTGGCTGCATCAGAGTTTGCTAGCGATTTACTAAGCATTAAGTCAATGTGCAGTGCTATTTTGTTTAATATGCTAATTTGGTAAATTCTCTAGAATCACTAGAATTGCTTGCAAAATGCTCTAACATCATTAGATCCAATTAATGCTGCGACTATAATTAGGGCACATTCAACATGTTTCACTCACTGTCTGGGGATATTTAGTTGAAATCTTGCAAAATGACAACATCTAAGACTCATTTTACGACATTATGAACCCTTTGAGGCTTACCAAAATGTTTAGAATGGAACCGAATTTGGGGGTAAAAAAGCGGTTACAATTTAGCAAATGCACTTTGGACAGTTTCGCACATCATTACCCAGGACTCCACATCTACAGCGCCGGCAAGGCTCACAGTACTGTATCGCAACACTTGCAATACACACATCCACAACACTCTATATTATATGAAACACGCAACCTTTAACTAATGCAGTAGAAAAGAGCAGAGCATGCCATGCTCATTTTGTTATAGTGCACGAGGGCTGCAATAATATCTGGTACATCTGTGTGTGGACCTCATTACCTTGTATCTGTGCATGTTTGTGTTTATTTGGTGGACTATTCTGTTTATGTAATATACATGTAACGGTGTTCCCCCACCCGGTGGGAGATTTGGCCATTACTGATCGTGTGGTACTGTACATGATACCTGCTGGTAAAAGGAGGGTTGAGTTGTCCGCCAATAGTAGTGGGGACACAGGACTTGGCTTCTGGGGTTCATACCCTACATATCTCTTTAGCAGTGCAGCGCCTCCATCTGCCATAAGCTCCAGGAAACTGAAGGTGATCTCCCACGGTAGAACTATTACCTCTCTCCCCTTGTAAGGTCACGCACCAGGCAGGAGGTATATGCAAACAGGAACGGTTTATTACTCTTCTGTACAGTACAGGAGCAACAGCAGACTTCTGCCCGATGCAGTCTCGCAGCTATCACTGAAGGATGGTCCCTGAACCGTCACTACAGGCCAAGGGCACCCGCAGTCATCCTAGCTCTTCCCTGCCTCTCTAGCAGAGGCAGAGGTATGGTCCACACTCACTCTCAACCGGAGGGAAGAGGACTGGAGAAGGACCAATCTCAGCCTTACCACTGTGTGACCTGCCTTCCTCAGTGGGGAAAAAACTAGGCGTATAGCCCTGGTAAAACGCTGCACCACAAGTTTCAAAGAAGCAAAAGGGAAATCATAAAAAACGATTTCATGTGCAAAAAAAGAAGGATTACACTGACATGTTTCGCCAAAAATTGGCTTTATCAAAGTGCACTTTGATAAAGCCAATTTTTGGCGAAACATGTCAGTGTAATCCTTCTTTTTTTGCACATGAAATCATTTTTTATAATCTCCCTTTTGCTTCTTTGAAATTTGTGGTGCAGCGTTTTACCAGGGCAATATGCCTTGTTTTTTCTATTAGTGTCTCTCCTAAACGTTTTTTGCACTCAGAGGCTTCCAGAGGATTCAAACTTCAAGGACATTTACCCTGCAAGTGAAGAAAGACCCTGCAAACTGAAAAGAAAACTCCTATGGTTGTGTTTCTCACCAGGGAGTGACAAAGAACGTTTATTCAATCATATTGAGTATTACTCCAATTATTGCTGGACTTATAATTTGTACCGGAGGTGTGACGTCTATGCGTTTGAATATACATACGGTCATTTGACCGCAGTTCAATGCTAAATCCTCTTAATGTACATTTATCCAGTTAAGTCTTGAAAAAAGGGTTTCCACAGCCTCTTTTTTCTATTGCATTTCATTATTGAAAGGATTCAGGATTTTCTATGGTGAATTGCTTTCTTTTTTAGTGTACCCCACCTATTAGAGCCCCAGCTACCTTCCCTATTGAGGGTAATCTCTTCCTCAGTGTGGGAAGGTACACTCACAAATTTGGGGCGGTACTGCCCTTAAGTACAGCCAGGAGGAGGGCACCGGGTCTGGCTCATGATTGGTCACGACCAGGCCTGATGTCACCGCCACTCGCTGTCATTCAAGTGCAGCTCCACGGAGGGGGAAAACCCCATATCAACTATTGGCAACCTGATTGTATCTGGGTTTACTGCCAGCCCAAGGGCAGAATAGTAGCCATCAGGTGACCTGGCTACACTCTCCCTCTGGTGGAATCCCAACGACCCCACTTGGGTCCTAGATTTTCGGGTACCATCCTCGAATGTAACCTAAACTTAACAAGAACATTTTTTCACATAATGGTTTATCACATATACAGTATACGTATGCATGATAACACAGTACAAAGAATATTGTTATACAGCTTATATTTGAATACAACAATGAAATGGCTGTGTGGCAGAACTAGGCTTCCTCCCAACTGGAGAACCTTTAATCAATAATAGCGATTAGGGTCTGTCTTGCTGACTAGGCCCCATACTATCAGGCACTGTCACTGAAAAATACCCTCTTAAGGTGGTCTGCACAAGGCGTGATACACTCTCTCTAACTCAAGAGCATAGCGATACTCCCTGTAACACACAGAGCACCCACAATTTCCCTCAGAACCATCAGTGTCCTACTCAGGAATCTTGTGAAGCATCCACAAGAAATGGATTTGGACTGTTCCGACCATTCACCATTGATGAAGTCATGTGAGACAACCCTTCTCATTTAATATGAACACTGAACCCACGTGGAGGTGACAATAAAATCTCAAAAAGAAAAAGAATCCCAGTTATCAGCAACCAGTACATAAGTTTTAGAAGCAATGATTGTTAAAATTGAAACATAATTTTTATTGACATCAATTTATTTTAAATTAAGGAACTCCAAACAAATATATTTGTGACTCTCAAATGCCTATGAAATTAAAAGTGAATAACTGTCTCTGGTTTTAGCGAGACTATCTGGGTTTGTATGTAAGTCAGATAGGATCAATACATTCATATAATTATCTTTTGAGGGTTGCATTGAATGAGTGTTCATGTAACCCCTCAGGGTATCTCACTATTATATATAGGATACAGTTCAAATACTGTTACATTCCACTTTCTAAATGCCGTGTACAATCTACAGAGTAATCAGGGACATCTATCTACCCTTGTATAGTTTCTTGCCTTGGTCAAGATATGGATAAAAGTACAGAGTTCCTTTAATTCATAGGAGAGAAGGAGCGGCTCAGTGAGTAAAGACAGTGACTGGCTCTGAGTTTGAAGCAGGGGAACCTGGTTCAATTCCCGGTGTCGGCTCCTTGTGACATTGGGCAAGTCACTTTATTTCCCTGGCACCTCAGGCACCAAAAACATAGATTGTAAGCTCTACGGGGCAAGGACTGTGTCTACAAAATGTCTCTGTAAAGCGCTACATAGAAGAACAAAACAATTAATTTAAAAAAATAATATGTGCAGATAGTAGCTGGTCTGATGTATACCATCAGGGCCACCAACAGGGGGGGACAGCCGGGACTGATGTCCTGGACTCGGTCAGTCAAGGGGCCTGGCTTCCCTGCCAGTGACCCTATAGTTTATTGCTTGTACCTGTGCAGGCAATAAGGGCCTTCTCCTTTCCCAGTGACAGATCTCCCATTAGGCTGAGTAGGCTATAGCCTAGAGTGGCAATTTTTTGAGGAGTGGCAATTTTGGGGGGAGAAAATGTGTGTGAGAGAGAGCCTTAACTTTTCCAAAGCGGCCCTCTCCAATAGCATTGTGTCATCATGGCGACCCGAAGGTAAATGATGCAGCGGCGTCACATGATGTCAATACGCTAGTACAGAGGGCCGCCCCGACCCTACAGGCGGCAGAAATGTAAATCCGACACTGCCTTCAGGCCTGTAGGGGGCTTCCCCAGGCCCCTCTGAAAGCCTGTGGAGCCCTCCCCTTCCACAGGCTCTCCCTGTAGGGCCCTCTCTTTTGCTGGTCCTTGCCCATCTGGTAGGCGGGATTCCCCAGTCTCTCCTGCGGGCCTTCTGGGCCCTCCTGTTTGTCAGAAGGCCCATCCGAGGGCCCCAGTTAAGCCCACATGCCTCTGTCCACTATGCTCCCTGAACCATTACCCCCTTATACCACCATTCCCAATCCGATTACCCCCTTATACCCTTCCAGGCCCATTCTCCCTTTACATCTCCTCCCCCGTCCAGGCCCATTACCCCCCCAGGACCATTGCCACCGTACATCCCTCCCCATTTAATTTCATAGGCATTTGAGTGTCACAAATGTATTTGCAGTTCTTTTATTTTTAATAAGTTGATGTAAATAAAACCTATGTTTTAATTGTAACAGTCATTGCGTCTAAAACGTATATGAGGGTACAGAGTGCTATTAACTGGGATTCATTTTCTTTCATGCACCCAGTCAACACCCATCCCTGGACTACAATTTAATAAACTTGGGCGATGGCACCTTTATACTGTATGTGTGACAATAATATCGTAATTCATTTTCTTTTAGTGCAAGTTTTCATATTTTTTTTGTTAATAATGCAAATAAGATATGCATTGCAATTTTTTTTTTTTTTACAGATATTGCAATACAGGTAATATAATAAATTTAACATATAATGAAACTAAGGCATTAGAAGAACTTAAAAATAATCCCGATATAGTCATTCGCCAGGCAGACAAAGGGGGTGGGATAGTGATCCAGGACAAAACTGATTACATGATTGAGCCCCATAGAATTTTAGGAGATACTAATTCATATTCCGCACTCAATGCAGATCCACTGATTAAGTTTCAGTTGAATCTAATACAACTATTAAAAGAGGGCCTGGAACAAGGAGCTTTGAACAAAGCTGAATTTCAATTCCTTAGTGTTGAGCATCCAAGGACTTCATTGATGTATCACTTACCAAAAATACCCAGAAACCCGTGCCACGGATCACTGCCAGCGCTCAGATCGGAGGAGTGGATTTGTTTTTTTTTAGCCAGCCGCAGCAGAAGCCACCGGAGTGTTGGTGAGCAGACTGAGCATTGTGGCATAGATCGGCACCAAAAACAAAGAAAGAGACAGCGCAAAAAACCTCATTGTGCAATATTTAAACAAAATTGTATTGGTAAACTGGTGAGTATCACACGTACATCAATATAGTTAGATTTAAGCAGAACATGTTATGGACATGTTACCAATCTGTGCTCAGGGTACAGGACTTCTAGGTCAGCTGGCTTCTCACAGGTCTCGTGGAACAGCATACAGGATACAGCAGTCGTCACCGCAGGGGAACTGCCACTCCAGATGAAGGGAACACTCCGATATCGAGTGTCACGGTGGAAAGTCCTATCACCTGTATCCAGCCCTCTGAACACCAGCTTTAAACGCCACACGGGGCGGAGAATGATTCGGCTCTGTATGCCGCAGCAGGGAACCTCACCGTCAGTCGCTTACTCGGAGAACGCTAGACGCACATCCGTGACGTCATCGGGCGGCGTCAGCGTCGTGCGCGAGTGAGTCACTGCTTGAGGAAGCTGGAAGTCCCAAGAATGTCCCGTATAGTGCCCGCTTGGGGTCACGAGCAAATAGACAATGTATAGTAATAAAACATCCAGTATAAAGGAATAAATGAATGCGCCCTCAGTCCAACGCGTTTCGTGTTTACAACACTTCGTCAGGGACTGAGGGCGCATTAATTTATTCCTTTATACTGGATGTTTTATTACTATACATTGTCTATTTGCTCGTGACCCCAAGCGGGCACTATACGGGACATTCTTGGGACTTCCAGCTTCCTCAAGCAGTGACTCACTCGCGTACGACGCTGACGCCGCCCGATGACGTCACGGATGTGCGTCTAGCGTTCTCCGAGTAAGCGACTGACGGTGAGGTTCCCTGCTGCGGCATACAGAGCCGAATCATTCTCCGCCCCGTGTGGCGTTTAAAGCTGGTGTTCAGAGGGCTGTATACAGGTGATAGGACTTTCCACCGTGACACTCGATATCGGAGTGTTCCCTTCATCTGGAGTGGCAGTTCCCCTGCGGTGACAACTGCTGTATCCTGTATGCTGTTCCACGAGACCTGTGAGAAGCCAGCTGACCTAGAAGTCCTGTACCCTGAGCACAGATTGGTAACATGTCCATAACATGTTCTGCTTAAATCTAACTATATTGATGTACGTGTGATACTCACCAGTTTACCAATACAATTTTGTTTAAATATTGCACAATGAGGTTTTTTGCGCTGTCTCTTTCTTTGTTTTTGCACTAGTTTGGTTGTGGAGCGGTACCACGAGCGCAGCAGCATAAACCTCTCATATTGTAAACAGGTTATCTTATTTGTATTATCAATATCACTAAGAGCACAATAACACATTTTTTAGAGCGCAATTCACTTTTTTCCTTTATCAATACATCGGCACCCCCCTAAACCCATTCCCCCTTCTTGCTTTCCATCAGTGCTTTCCAGATGGGTATAGGATTTTGAATACTATGAGGGGTCTTCATTATTTCCGTGCCTGCCTCTGACTCAGACCAGCAGCAGCCTGTAGTTCTGCTACATTTGAGTGTATCCCATTCATAATGACTATTTTATATTGCTTATTATTCACCCATAAAGGTGTTCATTTACCATTGCTTCATCTCTGCTCGTCCTTCATATTTTCCTTCTGAGCCATCCATTCATCAAGGACTGGGTTTCCATGTTTTGGAAGCTGCATTCATTGCGCATATGGTCTGAACCTACAGTATATATGCTATAGATTATGAACAAGACCCTTTTGTGTTTGCTCCTTATTGGTTCATGTCACATTGTTTATTAGGTATTTTAGACATTTATTTGTTCACTTTCAGTCCTCATTGCTTATCTGCTTTTTAGCAGGAGGCTGTTCATCGCTTAAATATTGCAGCCTTTTCCAGGTTACATTTAATCATTTAGGTATTTCATTTGATTGCTAGTACAGATAATTTTAGAAATTGTCTCTCTTGGCGCACTCGCATGTTTTTTTAGTTTTGTATGCAATATAATAATACAGATGAGATAAGTGCTTTAAGACTTAAAATTAACATTGGGGGCAGAAGTCCCTGCTCCAAAGAACTATTAGGGAGACCAACGAGTAAACTTGAGTAAATTGGTTAGAGTGCGTATAAGAGCACACTACTGTAGTTTGGTGAGTAGTGGTAATCTAGGTTCATTTACTTTGTTGAACAGGTGTTAGGGATGTCCTTGGTGGAGTCTTGAATCCTGGCCTCTGTGCTCCCAGGATGGAGCTCTACCGATCTGCCACCAGGACTACTGATTGTCTGTGTTGCTTTTTCCACAGAGATCCATCCTGGCTGCTGATTGCCTCATAACAAAATCTGAGTGTTCTTCATAATCTTAGAGAAAAAAAAACACAATTAAAGAAAAGAAATAAAAGGTAATGTACAAAATTCACATAAGTAAACAAACAATAAGCGGTATATATATATCCACAAAGCAGTGATCTCTATGGAGTCGCTAAGTATAAGCCGTAGCGGGTCGGGTAACACCCTTTCTCAACCGCACTCCACACAGAGACAGTGACACACCATAGCACTTTATATAACTCACTGAATTGCTCATAATCGGTGTCCGAGGAGTGGAACGGGTGCCAACTGGCGCCAACCCTACTGCAGCATCTGTAGTAGCGTGCCACAAGCGCTTCCTGATTTGATGACGTTACCCGGTAACACTCTGCTGATCCAGTGCGCCGGGATAACAAAGGAGATGTGTCGCCATAGTTACTATAAACAACCTGGATTTCAAGTGGCAGGCAACTATCTCTGTCTGAGAAGCCCAGTATCCTCAACCATATTCTGTAAACAGTGCAACCATATGCCAATATAATAATACCTACAGTATATAAAGTATAAACCAACTATGCCAAATATTTATTAGACCCCAAAAGGATGCTATATTACAGTCACAACATAATGATTTAGACAAAGAGATAGATTCCCTTTATTATATAATACAAATATAATTTATTTTCTATTTAGTATATATATTTCAATATAAATACATTTCACATTACAAAGGGAGATGAAAAAACTAAACTCATCTTAACAAATTCCTTAAATGAACCACCACTGTAGGCTCCCAGGAGAGAGATCCAAGATCAATAAGGGTGGAAGAATAATATTGGACAAAATATTATGTTTCCATTTTATAGGAAGGCAACTGCAGAATACTATTCACAAGGTCATATCAGGTATAATATCCACGTTACATTATCGTTTTTATGGTATTTTTATAACTCCAACATTATTGTGGACCTTAGTCACACCGCTGTCGTAAAAATGTAAAGGAAACATGACATATCAGTCTTCATTCAGACCATTGGTCTTTTAGTCTCAAATATATTCATCCATCAAACTTCTCTTTGTATAAGACATGTTACACTAGTATGAAATGTCTGTAAACTATAACCTCCAATCTACCTGTTCAGATTGTAGATTTGTTTGCTTATGTGTTCCTTGACTGGTTTAGTGGTTTCACCCATGTAGCTTGTCACGGGAGACCAGGTTATTTAGACCTTTTGAACAGGATCATTCATTGAGCAAAACAAGGAAATAAATTGCAATTTTTTTCGGCATAAATTCGCTTACACACAATGAAACACAAAACACAGGCAAAAAGACACACTTATGTCTGGGGTTGAAAATTAGACTTTCCTAGGTGCAGGGAACTCTATGGGAGAGTTTTACCCTGACCGGGACTTAGCCCGGAATCTCCTGGAACCCAAAACAGCATAAAATTCCATACGCCACTGCTGCGTTCTCTTCTGAGAACTTGGTCCTTCCTGACCGCGAGTCAGCCCAAATCTCTTGGAACTCAAATCAGCATAAAATCCCAGCCGCGACCGCTACATTCAATTCTTACGTTTTCAAGGGCAAGTATTGCCGGGACAATGTACCTACATGTATCCGAGAATCAGGCATGATTCCCGGGTACATTTATTGGGGAACTGGCAACTCCGGACCCCAACATCCTAGGCACATTCTGTCAACGGTTCCTCCGCAAACCCCCCCCTGAAACGCATTCACTAGCAATCCCTGCTTGACTGCATGTCCGGAAAGGAAAAATCGCAAACAATGGTTTTATTACACAAAGTACAATGTGATCATACAATGTTAATGGATCCAAGAGCTAACTCTCTGGGACCCTTATACACTGAGCAGGGGGTAACCAAAATGGGCTTGACCTTTATTATTGATATTGGTTACCCCCTCCTGTCACATAGCTCAATCCACAGGGGCATGTAATTGAGGAACAATAGACAAATAATACCCAATGCACATCCAATATGACAAACTATTTAGTTAATTTCAATATGTTGTTTTCTTCTCATAAGTACGGATCACTTAGTTCAATCCTTTGGCCAAAACATTTCAAGCATTGCTACCACGTCGCGGTGATGCCCTATCCGCAGGTCCTACACTACCAATGTTATACTGTGTCTTCTGTACTTTTTCCACTGCATAGAGAAAAGAGGAAACAATACTGCAATATAGCTAATAACATGCAGTAGGATGCGTGATGTGTGCAGTGAATTTAGGAGCACTGTATGTGCTATGTGTTTACCTTGACATGGTTGCAGCCTTGAAATGTCTTGGCCAGAGGATTGAATTAAATAACCCATACTTATTATGAGAAGACAAAACATAGAAAAAACATACACTAATGGGCTAGATCATCAGACCAGGCCCAGCAACACCCCAAACCACCACCACCTTATTTCCAACTGGATCACTGAGCCAACCTTACCATGTGCAATCTGAACACTACCCCATCGCCTGGCGGATATAATAAAAAACACCCATAACTCTTTTATATAAATCCCTTCGTAACTCATTTTTCCTTTTAATACCAACAATTAACGCAGGGACTGGAGGGCGGGATCCTCGTGCACTGGCACCAGCAGGAAAGAGGGCAAGTGATTTTCTCCCGCCTAAGCCAGCCACTAACTCTGACCAGAGCCGCCGACAGGGGGGGGGGGGGCAGCCGGTACTGCTGTCCCGGGCCTGCCCAGTCAAGGGGCCGGGCCTCCCTGTCGGCAACACTACTGTTTCCATTCTGCTCAGGCATGCCGGGCCCTCACCTTTCCTCAGCACTGCCCCTTCCCTGCTGCAGGCTAGGCTGGCCCTCCCCTTTCCTGGCTGCCACCCCCCTCCCTTCCCTCCTACAGGCAAGCCAAGCTCTCCCCTTTCCTCAGCACCTCCCCCTCCCTTCTATCCAGCAGAACTGCAGGCCCCTTCCCTCTGCACCGCCCATCTGTCCCTCCTCAAGGCCTCTGTGGGCCTGCTGGTCTCTCCTGTGCACTGGCCATACTGCTCAAGCATGCCCATCCACGGGCCCCAGGTAAGTCCACATGCCCCAGCCCCCCCTTATACCACCCTCCCAGGCAACTTACCCACCCCAAGGGGGGGAGAGGGCTTATTTGTATGTGTGTTTGGGGAGGGGGGCTTAGTGTGTGTGTGTCTGTATGTCACTGTTTGTCTGTGTGTCACTGTCTGTGTGTCATTTTGTTTGTGTGTGTGTCACTGTAAGTGTGTCACTGTGTGTGTCATTTTGTGTATACTGTACAGCACTGTATACATTGTCAACACTATGTGAGAATATTATTATTGGACACAATTAAGAAAGTAAATGCAATGTATAAAATAATAATAAAAACAACATTGAACCCCCCAAAATACATCTTCGGTGTCTTTGATCCTGCTGAATTGTTTATCCTGTTGTAATTAAAAGGTATTTACTTTCCCAGGAAATTGTGACACAATTTATGCTTCATAGACAAGTAAGAAAAGGACACAGAGAATATATAAAGCAGAGGTAATGCTATCTGGAGGTTGATAACGGTGTAGCTGATATGAAGGCAAACATTCACTAGTAACTTGTTTGAACAGCACGGCCTGGCTGGATTTTAACCAGGGTTGCAGCAGCCGCAGCAGATTGTAGAAACCGCTCTGCTCCAAAACCTTTACTAACAGAACAGAGTTTACCTTCCAGAATAGAAACGCTGCACTATAGGTTCAGACATTGTAACACGTCGTACATCAACAGGGAGACTTTGGACCCCAATTTCCAGCAATTAGGCAATCGGCTCCTCTCTGAAAAGCACAGTCCGGCAATAGAAGATGAAGATTCAATTTGCTCCCCGCTCTGTTCCTTTAACAAGGAGGCTGCAGACGGTCGCGGTTATTCAATGGGTTTACTCTTTCCTGGCTCTTGGTAAGAACGCTGACCGACTTTCATTTTTGGGGTTAACAGGGAATGTACAGTAACTAATCTCCATATATATTTTCTTCTTCTTCAGTTAATGATTTAAAAGCAATGCATTTTGTTGCCTGTCATATAATACGCTAGAAGTACAAGCTATTTTAGTGCCTTGTTGCAAAAATAAAAATAAAAGGTGGAGTTACATCACATACCCGACAGTTTATATCCCAAAAATAAATAATTGTCATCAGAGGAGGAATTAGGTAAATTCCACCAACTGTGCAAACCCCACTACCAAGACCCTCCCCCCCCCAGGACCCCACCACACCCCTCTTCCCCCAATTTTTTTATAGAACCAATCCTATCATTTTTAACTGTAGTTGTAAATTTTTTGTATGTTCTATCTCTCCCCCCCTTTTTCTCTCTCCCCCCCACTCACACATTCCCCCCTCCTATTTTCTATCCCCTTTCCCCCTATTCTCTCTCCCATACCAGTCTCTCTCGCAAGACTATCAAATCTGTATAACATTAAAGAATATTCTTTGTTACTCAGTCATAATCATACAGTTCCAAATTTTAAGCCCATTATAGAATATATAGTGACCTGTATGTACTAGGCGGTGCATACTCTATGTCATAAGACGTCTTCTGGCAGCAGAAGACACTGTATGACCCATTCAATTGAAGGGACTTAATGTACATTATGACATAGCATGGCTTAGCAAATATGGGCTAATATGATTGGATGTATTTACATGATATTTTTATGTTACCGATATTCTTATCATTATGTGTTATGCAATGTTAGCCAGGGAGGTTAATGCAACTTCAAATAATACACAGTTATTGACACTCAGAAATGTGGAGTACAGTTGATATATGTGATAGAATGTGATACATCACAATGTCAGAACTGCTCCCATTGATGCAAGAGGAGCAACATGTTGTAGATGCAAAATACCTTAATCTCCTATTATTAGCCTCGGAACAAGTTTAAATTAAGTAATACAGTAAATAAGGCCAACCACCTGTAAGGTATCCCTGTTTTTAAACATTATGGAGCCTATTCAGGTAGCTTCGATGTTATCACTGCAACATCGAATGTGTTGGCATGTTCCTATTTCACTGTATGAAATTTGTGGGAAGAGAAGGATGGTCTGACATTGGTACCCCCTTCATCACAAGCAGGGGCAGATTTAAAAATGTGCCTCCCACAGGCACGTACCTGGTGCCGCCCCCCTACTCCAGTGCCATTTGTCTTCTCAGCAACGCCACGCCGTGTGATGTCATGTTGCCAACCGCGCATGCGCGGGCTGGCATGCACGGATCACACATGTGCATGAGAGGCTAGCAAGTGCTGATCGCGCATGCATGGCCGGCTCTTGTAGCCACTTATGCGCAATTGGCGCTTGCTGGAAACACATGCGTGATTGGCACTTACCAGCTGCTCGTGGCAAGCCCTGATCGTGCATGCATAGGCAGCAAGTGCCGATGTATGCCATTCCCAAATTTTGATGTTCTAGACCCGGGCCTAATGGGAAATCTGCCACTGATCACAAGGGTATTTTAACTGATGGGTCTTAAGGATATATTTTAAGTGTGACTCATTTAAATATACTTTGTATAGACATTTAAATATACTTTGTATAGGCATTAGTATATCTCTCATGGTACCTCAGATATGTTCATCTTTCAGCACAGACATTTGTCCCTAATTTATTTGGAAGGAGGTTTGAGAAGCCTGTCACGGTAGACCAGGTCTTTCAACACCATTTATATTTAAGGGATCAATCAAAGGGCAAAACAAGGCAGTGAAATAAAATAAGGTTTATTTTGGATAAATCCTTGGAAACAAACAAGAATACAAAATACAAAAATATACACACTTATGGGGTCCTGGGGAATGAGATCTACATTTCCTAGGTGCAGGGACTCACTTCAAGTGGGTTTACCCTGTCTGCTTCTCTGCTTCAAGATATCAGAGTGCTGCACACAGCAGACACTCTGGCATGAACCTCCAGCTGGTCACAGTCCAACTCCACACTCCTTCCCAGAGTATCTCTCAGATGGTCTCCACACTCCTTCCCAGAGATGGACTCTGACCGTTCTGTTCTGACTGACAGATTAAATCTGTCAGTGGTGATATTGGATACCGAGGCTTGAGCCTCATTACTCCAAGTTCTCTTGTTGAGTGTATTGTCGCACTCTTTAGGAAGCTTCTTGATCTGTGTTACTTGCCACAGTTGAGTTGGTTTCACAGGTTCAGCGCTGTGATGGGTCGTGGGTAGCGGTCAAATGGGTTTGCAGAGATCGCAGCAAGCTTCTTGATCAGCGGATTTGAGTTCTGGTCCAGTTCCTTGTAGAATTTCTTGTTGAGCTTCTTTAGATGTTCATCTAACATCTCGATACCCAGTTCCCTATGAAGGTCTGCTATTCTTGTAGGAAGTGGAGCGTTGGACGCAATCCGCAGCGCCTTGTTCTGTAATTTTTGGAGAGATGATCTTTGATGTTGGTGGCAACCACTCCACACCGGGGAGGCGTATGTCATTGTGGGTCTAATGATCGCCTTGATCACATTGACTTTGCTCTTGATGGGCATGGTCCTTGTCTTCAGCAGAGGGTACAGTGCTGCCAGCTTGGTTGTTGCCTTCTGTTGAATCTTCTCAATGTGGTTTCTCCAGCTTAGTTTGCTATCTAGGATTACACCTAGGTAAGAGCTGTTTGGCTCCCATTTGACAGCCTCTCCGTTGAGGGTCAGAGATGGACTGATCAGCAGTGTTCCTTATATACCCCTTGGTGGCTATCCTTTACCATGAGCAAGGCAGCCAGCTAAGAGAAACAGTGCCTGGGGCTCAGACCTGATAACTGATTCATTTAACTAATCCCCTACCTTTGTTCTGCTCTATTTCTATGGAGAGCCTACACTGAGTGAATTACTTAGAATATACTTTCTCCATAGAAATGACAGTAACAGTGGAATATCTAATTTACTTTCTTGCATGTTAATTCCATCACCACACAATACCAGGTATCTAATCTGGGAGGAATTGCTAACACAGGCATAAATACAGACAAAGTAATTATGTAAAAGACAGGATTTAGAATTATAGCTAGCCCAAATCACATCACAGAACAATGGTGATTCACTGGGGGTTTGCATTTACAGGGAATAAAGAATACAAGCTTTGAAATACATTCCCTGTTCTCCCACATATATTAAATTACATTTGGCTGAAATAAGCCTTACATAGCTGGCCAAGTTACATGGATTTAGGGGTAAATAGCTGGGATTTCGCTTTATTAGGTCCCCCAGCAACCCCTACCATCACAGGGACATATATACATCTGGAAATACCTATTGAGTTAGGAAGTTGTTGTCGTCGTCCTCATTCTCCTCCTCGCGAGTTTCACCCTTTTTTGACCTACTGCACGGCTTGAGCAAGAATGATAAACCTTGTGAAAAAGGTGATTGTTTCATGCTATCACAGCTTTGTTTGCATGTATGTATGTATGTCGTTATTTATATAGCACCATTAATGTACATAGCGCTTCACTGTAGTAATACACGTGACAATCATATAAATTACAAATAATACAAATAACAGATCATGGGAATAAGTGCTTCAGACTTAAAAATTAACATTTTTGAAGAGTCCCTGCTCTGAAGAGCTATCAGTCTAATTGGTAAGCAGGTGTGTTTTAAGGTGGGTCTTAAAGGTGGATAGAGAGGGTGCCAGTCAGGATTTGAGGGGAAGGGCATTCCATAGGTGTGGGGCAGTCAGAGAGAAAGGTTTAATGGTGGAGAGGGCTTTAGATACAAAGGGGGTAGAGAGAAGACATCCTTGAGCTGAACGCAAGAGTCTGGATGGTGCATAGCGAGAAATTAGGGATGAGATCAAATGAGGGGCAGAAGAGTGTAAAGCCTTAAAAGTGAGGAGAATTGAGTGTGAGATGCATAATTTGATATGAAGCCAGGAGAATGATTTCAGCAGGGGAGATGCTGAGACAGATTTAGGAAAGAGTAGAGTGATTTTTGTAGGGGGGACAGGTGAGAGGCAGGAAGGCCGGACAGCAGGAGGTTACAGGAATCGAGACGGGAGAGAATGAGGGCCAGTGTCAGAGTTTTAGCAGTTGAGCAACAGAAGAAAAGGTGTATCTTTGTACTATTGTGGAGGAAAAGCGACAGGTTTTAGATACGTTTTGAATGTGAGAGAGGAGTCGAAAGTGACCCCTAGGCAGCGTGCTTGCGTTACTGGGTGTATGACAGAACGTCCAACAGTAATGTGGAAGGAGATAGTGGGGCCAGGTTTGGGATGAAATATGAGGAGCTCTGTTTTTGACATGCGGAGTTTAAGTCGGCGGAGGGCCATCCAGGATGATATCGCAGACATTCAGAAACTTTGGTCTGTACAACAGGTGTAAGGTTAGGAATTAAAAAGTAAATTTGTGTGTCATCAGCATAGAGGTGATATTTGAACCCAATATATGTGATTAAGTCACCTAGAGAGAGTGTGTTCAGAGAAAAGAGGAGCTGCCCCAGGACAGAGCACTGGAGTACCCTCCCCAGAGAGATCGATAGAAAAGGAGGACTTGTTAGCAGAAGAGACAATGAAAGTGCGATGGGACAGATAAGAGGAGATCCAGGATAGAGCTTTGTTACGAATACCAAGAGTATGGGAATGTGAAGGAGCGGGTGGTCCATGGTATTAAATTCTGCAGAGAGGTCGAGTAATATGAGCAGAGTGTAATGACCTCAGTCTTTGGCAGCATGGAGGTCATTAGTTATTTTAGTGAGGGCTGTTTGAGTGGAGTGAGCAGTGCAGAAGCAGATTGTAGAGGGTCTAGGAGAGAATATGTGGTGAGAAAATGGAGCAGGCGAGAGAATACAAGATGTTAAAGGAGTTTAGAGGCAAAAGGCAGGAGGGAGACAGGCCGATAGTTAGAAAGACAGGTAGGGTCAAGCTTGCTGTTTTTGAGCAATGGTATGACTGTTGCATGTTTGAAGGAGGAGGAAAAGGTTCCAGAGTAGAGGGAGGAGTTAAACATCTGTGTGACCGTAGGTATTATAGAAGGAGAAAGAGGTTTTTTGGAGATGAGAGGGAATGGGGTCAAGAGGGCAAGTGGTAGAGGGAGAAGAGGAGATCAACAGTGCAACATCTTCCTCTGTGACAGCAGAAAAAATAGCCAAGGAAGGCAGGGGGAGAGTTAGGAAGTGGAGGAGGAAACAGAGGGGAGGTTCTGATGTATGGTTTCCACCTTTTCCTTAAAATAGTCAGCAAAGTCCTGAGGTGTGATGGAGGAAGAAGAGGCAGCTAGGGGTGGTCTGAGTAGGGAGTCAAAGACAGAGAAAAGTCGGCATGGGTTAGACTTGTGCATGTTGATTAGTGAAGAAAAATAGGTTTGTTTAACCTGAGAGAGGGCAGAATTGAAACAGAATAGCATAAATCTGTAGTGAAGGAAGTCTGCGAGAGTGTGAGATTTCCTCCAGAGGCGTTCAGAGGAACGAGTGCAGGAACGCAGCATGCACATTTGGGAATTTAGCCAGGGTCTGGGGTTAGAAGGGTGAGAACGGCAGAGAGAAAGTGGGGCATGTAGATCAAGAGAGGACAGGGCAGAGTTATAGTTCCTGACCAGGTTGTCAGGGTCTGGAGCAGGGCTGAGAGAGGAGAAGGAGTGTAAAGTGGAATCAAACGCTGGTAGATTAATTGAGTGCAAGTCTGCAGAAATGAGGGGTTGATGGAGATGGAGAAGGGGAGAAGTGAGAGAGAGAAAATGAGATGAGGTGATGGGCAGAGAGAGGGAAGGGGGAAATGGAGAAATCAGAGAGAGAAATGTTTTTAGTGAAAACCAGGTCTAGGTAGTGGCCATGTGCGTGCTGGCTGCAGTCCACTGTTGAAGGCCAAATGAAGGTTAGAGACAGAAAGCAGGAAGCCTAAGGGAGAGAGGGGTCATCAATGTGGCAGTTGGAGACCCCAAAGAGAAGAACAGGGGTGTTAGAGGAGAGAAAGAAAGAGAGCCAGGATTCAAAGTGAGAGAGAAAGGCAGAAGGCTTTGTGACTAGCTTCACATGCAAAATTGCTTGTTCTGTAAAGTGCACTTTACAAGCGTCACTTATCGAAGTTACCTGAATAGGCCCCTAAATCTCCATGGAGGGTATTCATGAAATGTCACTGGCCGATATTTACTCTCTAATACTGTACAGCTGCAGCTGTGAAATTGAATCACTTGAAACTACTCAATATCCACATGGCAGAGTAATATATAGCCTTGCAGAACTGTTCAATAATGTCAAACTTAAAGTAATAAAAGGAGAAACCTGCTCAAAGGTTCAATAATCCCAATGAGTTTGTTTATTATCTGTTGTTGTGTCATTTTAAATCCACAAGTACAAGACAAGGAGGTACAGATTTAGTAGGAAAATATAGATTAATGGAGAACACCTACTTTGAGATTAAAATAAACTAGAATGACTGATAATAATTATTAATAGTTATTTGAGTGCATTAATTTAATTAAAGTAGGTGCTTCTCTTTTGTTCTCCACTGTTCAATAATGTATTGCTTTCTTTGGGGTGTCATGTTTTTTTCAAGCATTAATCAAAAACACATTTGTTTTCAAGCTTAACAATTTCATGTAAATCGTTCCCGTGACTCACCCAGAACAAAATATATGTGTATGAAATGCCATCTCCCATATTCTCCTGTGTAAACAGTATATACGTTATACATTCAGGGCTATATTTATGAAGTGAAAAGAATGGGAGGAGCGCACGAACCAAATGGAGCAGGAAGGACCCAAAGTCAAAAAATGAATAAAAAGGGCACTTTAATGTGTCATGAGACCCATCCAACGCGTTTCAAAACCATTTGGTTCGTGCGCTCCTCCCATTCTTTTCACTTCTGGTAAATCATCATTGGAAGCAGCACAGCCTATCAGCCATCCAAGGATATGTGAGTACTTGCATTTATTCAGGGGAACCTGCCAATGAGTCTGATTGTGGGTGGACTTGTACTACCCACCACCTGTCTTCAGGAGGATAGTACCCATTCTGGTTGTTATATATCGCTACCATTATTACTCATACGGATACCTTTGGAAGGTGGTTTTGGCAATATTATATCCCGTTTCTCCTGGCATAGAGCGCTTTTTGCCAATTTTTCTACCTTGCTATATTTATGAAGAACGGCTACTCCTTAAGGCTGGGGTCATGGTGCCTTCCCACGTGCGGAGGCGTGCGCGGCCGTGATGTCAACCACTTGAAGCGGGCTCATTTTTCGGCCATGGTAGGTGCGTCGTCCGTGGGCATGTGTCAGTGACGTCACGGAGCTGGTTCGCCCATTGGGCGAACCGCTCACGTGACCAGTCTGTCGCACCAAGAAATCGGTTTGAACTGTGGTCGCCCCCTCCTACTTCCCCACGCACCCGCACGCCATATGGAAACGAACACTGCCTTAAGGCAGTCTGTTCGCTCAGTGTGCGGACGCATCCGCACGGTCTGCTGTACCATGGCCCCAGCCTAAGACCACTTACATTCTACAAGGTTCCTCATTCAAGTGAATAGGCCTGAAAAGGCTCTACATTATTTATTAAGCTGTGTTAAGCTGTGTAACTCCATAAGACACCTGTGCTGGAAGACAGCTTACAGAATGACCAGTAAACAGCCATATTTACGAAGTCATGCTGGATTGTGTATTCTGATGTAGCACTGCTTGGTAAATCTAGGCCTCAACGTTTTCAGTTCATCGTGAGGCACTGTCATCCACACTTGGCAAGCTTCCTTAATTCTCTCTTTGAAAAGGTACAGTAGTAACCCTAGAACTGAGTTAATGGGCAGTTCCAAGGAAATTTACAATTTAAGTCATTTTAACATACCCCAAAATATGGTGTTGTACATGTATGGTTTTAAAAATGGCACGTCCACAGGTTAAAAATGCAAACTTTCTAAACGTCAAAGTTTGAGTGAAACGTCTATATTTGATAAATACATATAGATCTTTGCAAAGGTTGGGGTGATACATGAATTTATATAACATATTACAATACAATATAAAATAATGTAAAATGTTTGGGTTAATTGACCATATAAACTGTATGGATAAATCCATGGTAACACTGCGTTCAATAGGCTCACTCAGCTCAATGCATATTCTAAAGGCACACCACAGCCCAGCAAGCATCCTGCTGATCCAATACAGTCCAGCATATGTACCAATAGACTCACTGCACCTCCCCAGTGGGGTGCCTAGTGGCGCTCGTTACCTGAGTGAGTGCGATCTGGTGGACTCCAGGCAACTCACGATGGGGAGATGTGGCGGGGGCGTGGCCATGATGTCACATGACTGGTTCGCCCTCATTGGCTGAATCACCGCCGTGACGTGGCCAGTGCTCCGTCGCCACAAGAAAAGACAAAATCCTTGTCTTTGCAAAATGTGGTCGCGCATTGCGAGCTGTATATGCGCATGCAAGCAGCTACTGAGTCTCGGCACCACAGAGGGGCAGATCTTGTTCCCACGTGTACGCCATCGCAGCCGTGGCCACCGGGGACAAAGCTTAGAGACTCGCTGCATTGAATGGGACTTATACATGTTATTCATTAAACGGCTATAGTGCTCATGCAGCTGTGGGCACATTTTCCCACAAACTCACTATGAAGCTAAGTTGATAAATATATAAATATGTGGTACAGTTGTGCTGACAAACACTTGAAGTACTGCATGGTAATATTTACGTCTTTGTAGATGTAACAGGGTATGTCTATTCTGCCTGTCTTTCCCCCTGTTATGTAAGTTCCTGCTAGCTGCAGGCTGTGACAGGTTAATTCTGTGGGCTTGTGACCCCCCTACATGCTCCTCTCTGATGGACAGAAGTCAGGTGGTGACTCATGACCTGTGTAAGCCTATCAGGGATAGGTATAGACCATGAGCCTGCCCCTTCTGGTTCCTTATGAGGGGCAGTGACAAATTTAGTCAGTCCTGGTCTGGAGGAGGAAGAGACCATATATTTATACTAGGTGAGTGGCTAGCTTCTCTGCCCCAGTAACTTGGAAAACCCTCACCCTGGCAGATTACTCCAAACGTTTTCAGGCATGTGCCTGAAAACTGAAACAATATAACTTTTGGGGAAATGGACTCCCATGCAGAGCTATGGGTTTAACTCTAACACCGCCTGCTATTCCCAGAACTTACATGCCAGACCATAGAGATATATAGCAGGGTGCTTGTAACTGGGATTTATTCCTTTTAAAGAAACTATCTCTAAAATCCAGCAAGGATCTGGTTAAGTGCAGCAGGCAATTAACCAGACTCCACCTGGCTAATTAAGTGAAGCCTTATGTGAGACACAGGAGAGGGATTCCTTAGTTCACAATTGGGCTAACCCAGGAAAGCAGAGAAGCCAGCACACAGACACAGTCTTGAGCACAAAGGTGTGCTGAGATCCAGACACCCAGAGACCTATATTTCCTGGACACAGAGGATCCAGGAACCTGCCAGAGACTGACATGAAGGGCCACCTGCTTAAGGTACTTCCTGAGACTTTGGTGTGACAGGCTGGTAATGGGAATATCCCTCCAGACCTGCAGATAGGGTTTGGGAAACTAAGTTAGCCCATGCAAAGGGATAGGGCTTTGTTATTTTGTTGTTTTTGTATGTTTTGCCTGGATAAAGGAACAGGCTCAATAAAGCCAAGATATAATTTCACCCAAATCAGTCTCCATTATATGTACCTCTGCACACATCTCTTACAGAGCTACATAAAGAAAATATGGTTTCTTTTAGAAGAAGCATAAATATTGCTTACATCTTTCTGATATACACTCCAAAGAGTGTCGCCCGAGTGTTTAATAGACAACAATCGTTTAAAAATCAGGCTCAGCATCACTACACATTGCCTCTAAAAGCCACTTTGACCACTGCGTGATTGGTTAAGTTTTACATACTGGAAATATTTGGGAAAAATGTAGGTGCACATACTGTATGGTGAGACATATACAATCCCCTCAACTGCAGTTCTCAAGAAATCCCATACATTTAGAGCCCACCGATGTGGGCTAATCCTCCAGTTTTTATAACATCAATCAATATGCATGAATATGCATACTCTCAAATATGAATACATTACTGGGGATAAGAATACCCATCTCTGCCCCAGTATATACCAGCATATACCAGCATATACTGTACTAGCATATACCAGGGCTCTTCAGCCTGCAGAGGGTGTTGATGTGGTCCTTAGAATCTCTGCTCCTGCTAATTTCATACTAGTTGCTTAGGCAGCTAAGTGCAGTTCTTTTGACACTGAAACTTACTCGTAAACTACGGTTATGCAAATATTAATGGTATTGATGTTATAAATGCTTGCAAAATGTTCAAATATAATCATTTTCAAGTAATTCAATGTATTTAAATTGACATTACCAGTGGTCGACAAATAACCAAAAAATCTACTCGCCGAACAAAAAAATCTACTCGCTACCTAGTACCACATGTGTGCTGCTTGGGCCAATAGGAGCTCGCCACGATGTTAAATCCACTCGCCCGGGGCGTGCAAATGTATAGGTTTGTCGAACACTGGACATTACAATATGCTTGTGGTCCTACTTCTAAATGTTTTGTTGATCTGGTCCCTATGGAGAACTAGTTGAAGAGGCCAAACATACTTTCACCATGAACCTTTGGGACACAGTTACCAAGGCCTACCAATGGTAAGGAAGCCCAGAGAATGTCCTATTTTCCTGTTTCTTAGTGTTCTGCTGTTGCTTCTTTTACAAACTGGTTTGATACATAAGGGGATGTGTACTGCAATTTAGGAATAACGTTGAAGAAAAGAAAATCCTTTTCATTCTCTTTGTCAATGTATCAAGATGAGGGAAGAATGCATCAGTTCTGTTTATGTCACCTGCATGCAACAAAGATTCAGTTGTACCAGAACCAATGTGATTCACTGTCTTGTTGCTGGAAGAAGAAAAGGTGTCAGTATTGGCCATCCCTGCTATCACAGAGGATCCATGCTGACTGGAGGCGCTGCACCTATCAAGAACTAAGGTAACCTGTGAACTTGTCCTGTTTCTCCCCACAACACCGTGGAGCACTGAGCCCTCCTGTTACCAACAGGTACAGCACAACACATAGAAAGTAGCCAGATAAGAAGCAGACTCCCCAATGTCCCGTAGGGTGGGGGTACAAGGGCTACATGTATAAGATTTCACATGTTTTGCTGCATTAAAAGGAAGGGCAAGGAAGGTATTGTATGACACATATAATATGATGACCTGTACCACAAGCTGTGCTCCTAGACTATGAGTGTGTGCATCACACTTCCTCCCTTCAAGCATCGTCAAATCTGCTATTTTTTAAGTGATGTCACTTTTTGAGTTCTATTAATCTGCACCATATACGTGGGAGAAGGCGGTGGCTCAATGAGTAAAAACACTGGGGCCTATATCTATTAGCTCTGAAGTGTGACAACCCGCTTCTAAAGAGCACTTCCGAAGCAGATTTGCATGCTTTGCACTTCTGTAAGCCCTTCTTGCATGCCCAATCTGTGTGAATATCCGGTCCAAATAGAAAGTGTCCAGAAAACAGCACGTGAGCTGATAGTTATAGCAAGCTGTAATAATAGTAAATCACCCCTAAGGGGGAAGTCCCAGGTATGCTAGAGATAATGAGAAAAAGAGATGATACTCTGCACGAGTCCCGGACAAGAGCACAGCAAAGCAGCAGGGAAACGAGCAAGACGTGCAGTAGGGCGGTTCGCCCGATCAGCGCATCCGCTATTTCCACAGATGAGTTGTCCTGTAAAGAGGTGAGGAAGGGGTCCCAGCAGAACACCCCTGGAGTGTACATATAAACATATATACACACACTGGTAGGGTAGAAATAAAAATGGCGTGCGTACGTGCGTGTGTGTGTCTGTTGATTCTGCATATGCGTACAATGGAAATCTATTAGACGTGCAGGATCCAAGTCTGAAGCGCATGCGTAGTAGCGCAGGGGCAGCGCGTGCATGATGCATGCACGCTCCCGAGATCCCTGCAACTTCCAGAGTCGCAGAGGATAGTGAGAGTCTGATATGCAGGGGGAGCGCGCTGCCGAGATCCCTGTCATTTTCGGTCTCGCACTGTACAGGAGAGAGTGAGAGCCCGAGGTCTGATGCAGTAGGGAGAGCACGTGCATGGCGCGCGCATGCTCCCAATGTCAGTTTCATTCGGCCAGCACAGACAGAGCTGCAGAGAACGTGTGCCCCCCCTCTGCTGCCCCAGTCTGCACATGTGCAGTATGCTACTTCCATTTCATAGAAAGTCCCAACTCAACTCATTGTACCCTATGAGATTTTCCAATGAGCTACCGTCAGCTAAGCGGTTTCACTTCAACAAGTCAGATCTCATTCTCTATAGCTACCCATATAATACAGATGTAGCAGACGTTATTGCTATTGCAGATACCACTGTGTTTGAATTAGCCGCGCATGAAAAGGGGCGGGGCTAACACATTATAGGACCCGCTGGCACTCGCCAGCGAAAGCAATAACACCTGCTACCTTTGCATATACACTGTATAATAATTATACTGTACAGGGAGGTGCAATTGAGCCCCTGTATTGGTTTTGGCTCTAAAAAAAAGTAGTTCTCGTTTTGGTTTTGTCAAAAAAAAAATTGTTTCTGGATTGCAGGGAAAATGTAAATATGTTTAAAAGAATCAGAACTTCATGTGATCTGGAGCAGTTTTTGGCTTCCTTTCAAGAGCAGCAATCTCCACCAGAAGCCTCCATGCGTTTAACTCATACAATGTTAATAATTGTATATTGCCTGTGATAATAACCTGCTCCTTTAAAAAAAAAAAAAAAAAATGTTTTTCTAGTGTTAAAATGTTAAAAACACTATTTTGATCTCTAGCTTCTGAGGTTACCTTGGCAACCTTCAGACTACTATGGGCTCTGGGGAGAGCTTAATTTTAACCCCCCACAATGAGCAGCCACTTTACCTTTTGTTTCAGCACTGTCCCTAATTCCCTCTATATTGTAAGCTCCCAGGAGCAGGGCCCACATTGCCTCTTTGTGTCTGTTTAATACGGCATGTCTATCTCCTGAACGCAGCAGATTTAAAAGATGAAAACAGCGTTGGGAAGGAGAGACGTCTAAAGTCAGTAAAAATAAAATGCTCCACAAATGGCGAATTGTACTAAAAATTCTTTGGGTCTGCATTTGTACCCCTCCGTTACACACAGAACTTTAAACCTTGCTTGCGACATTTGTTTTGTTAATATGCCGCACGTGATATTTCTTTATTGTGCAGCCGACGCATTAAACTAACCAGCATTAGCCCGCGTCCATAGTCAATGTGACTGCGCATGCGTCATTGCACCCGCCGCACACACACAAGCCTCTAAGGCAATGCGCATGACCATAGACCGTAGGTGCATGCAACAGCGCGGTTGACTTTTCGCGATACAAAATCTTTTGATTTTGACGTGTGAAGGCCGGGTCACGTGCACGGTTCAGCCAATGAGGGCGAACCGCTCACGTGATGTCACGGGCACGTCCCCAAACATTGAATTAGAGCTGCTCTTGGCACGCGCCTACTATGTACAAGGCCTTAGTGTAACGTAGTCTCCATTCAGTAAGACATTGAAGATATTAACAGACCTTGGGTTTATAGTCTCGGGTGCTTATTAGTGCTTTATTTTTAGTGTTGAGTGTTTAGAAGGACAAAGATCATACCAAGCTGTTTGTTTAATGGTGTTGCAAGAGATATAATCTCCAATTATTTTATAGTGTGGAGGAGGAGTTAAAATAACTCTGCTACCTTTGCAGTTTGTTTAAAGCGGCAAACCACATTACTTCAAGCTTGTATTTATGATGTCAATTTATTCTGAACTGGGGAGCCTGGGTCGTTCTAATAATCACAAAATCCGCTGTTGGTTGGTTCAGGAAGTTAAAATGGCTGCCTCGGAGGAAGCCGTGTGAGCCAATGAATAGCGGCATCCATCAATAGCATTAGTTTATTGGAACGGGTACAGATGCAGCAGACTGCATTGCTCCCACTGATAACACAACTCTATGTTTATGACGCAGAAAATATCAGTAGGAATCAAAGGCAGCGATAATGCAAAATATCACAGAGTGTTCCACCATAATGAGTCAGTGGGAGCAAAAACCCCGGCGGCATCTGTGGGTTTTCCAAGCAATGGGAGCATCCAATTTTGTTGCCACTGTTGATTGATGCACAGACAAGGAAGTTGCTGGCAGGTCCTTTTTTCTTAGGGTCATTATTTATCAGCGAAAGTGCAGGGTTAGGAAACAACAAAAGGGTAGGGAGTGATCACAGGACCATACTAATTGAATAAAGTGATTGAGTACATAAGTGAGGTAATCAAATGGTGGGTGCAAACTGTGAACTGAAAAGTGAATCAGAAAAAAGTGCAGGGTTAACCGTAAGAGTGGTCACTGCAGAAAGTTACATATTTGACATTCGTCACAGAATGTAACCAATTTATCCTAAATTCACGATACATTTTTAAGTGGGGAACAGATTACACAACCTGACGACAGATGCAGCTCTGTGTTCCTAGAATCACAGCAACATGTGGTCCTGATAGTAAAGGGGCAGATGTCCCACGGACACCTTACAGGTAAGAAGGGGAAAGGCTGTGGGTTTCTGTGCAGATTTTCCATTTCTGTAGTATAGCCCTATGAACTTATACTCCTGCAACATCTGTCATTTTTAAGTAAAATAATTTGCTATGCTAAATGTCACCTCTACCAGTTCTGTATAAGGCAATCTCTTTTTTTCCCCATATTGCATTTACAGCTGCAGCGGCCGTTATTCGAACACTTCACGCGGTGTATACATCGGAATACCCATGTCATGGCGCGTGATTTCTTCCAACCGTATCGCCTTTAGACGCGAGTGCGGCGAGTGCAGAAAATGGCATTTTCGTGTTCTGGCTTTTAAACACCTGAAATTGACACAGTAGCACAGTACTGTACACATTACAATTCATTCATTTCATTGCAACCAAAGAAACAAAATCCATGAAATTAAAACAACGCATCCGCGATAAGCGCGGGTGCCTGGGGCGATTGGCGGTGTTAATGCCGCGTGGAGTACAGCAGAGCACACGAAATCGGCGCTGTGATTTGTTCGAATAACGGCCGCTGCAGCTGCACGTTTCAGTGTAATAGATCTCTGGTACTTATTGTACTAAGAATTTGCAATGAATACTCCTGGCTCTCAATTTCCTCTCCTTCATCAGGTCTGGAAGAGGTAATATAGAAATTGCCATGATCCTGAGGATCCCATGTGTTTTGTTGTAACGTATATTTTCAAGACCAGAATGGTCAGCTCTTAAACATTATGAGGATTCATTCCTATCCTAGTAGCAGTTCTTATTATACATTGGTTAAGTTATTGGTAGTGACAATGTTTTAAATTATAAAGCCCATGGTGTTTTGGTCATACAGGCGGAGCACAGATTATTTCACCTGCTAATAACGCAGCACATCGCTGATTTTCGGTAGGATTTAATGGCAATAATAACGCTCAATATTCCACCATAATGCTCCAGCGGGTGAAAAAACCTCTGCCACACCGGTATTTCAGAGGTTTCCCTTGACTACTTTTACTAAATGTTATTCATTTTTATTGTTCTCTTATTGGCCTTAGTTTTCCAATCCACTGAATTGTCCACTGTTTATAGTGTACGTGGCTGCACATACAAACCCCATCAGATGCTCTATGAATACAAATATTTAAATGGTGCTGGAAATTAAGAGGATTCCTTTTCTAATTTGTGCTTTCTTTTTAATGTCGGCTTTTACATCCAGGTAGACATCTGTTCACAAAAGCGCACTTTTTATTCCTGAGTTATGCAAAATACATTTGTTTGCTGTGTAAATATCACGCCTTGTATGGAAAATAATGTGGTTGGCATTTCAACCCACTAAGTAAAGGAGTTACTGAAAATAAAGGTGGTATAGGTGTGTGTCTTATGCTGCCTGTGGGCATCGGAGTTTGAATCACTGGGTGAAAAGAAAGATCTATAACAGATCTCAAACTCAGTCCTCAACGGCCACCAATAGGCCAGTCTGTTGCCACTGATTGGCTGACTGAGACTGAGCCACTGATTGAGCCACTGTGCTGAAGCGGGGATATCCATTAAACCTGGCCTCTTGGTGGCCCTTGAGGACTGAGTTTGAGATCTCGGATCTACATTAACTCACACCCACACTACAGTCATTTGCACCTAAACTACTGTAGTTGAGGACGGCATTAAAAATAGAGCAAAAAAGAGCAAAAGCCATCAAATGTATTAAAAAATATGCAAAGGTATGGGATGTCCCAATTACCCACCACCTTGCCTGTAAATTGGAAGGTCATGAAGGCAAAGTTACCTTTTGTATTGCTGGTGCTATGTTGCGGTATTATGTTATCACACTCTTGTATACTAATGTTGATATGCTCATTCTTTAAAGCACTGCATGCACAGTGTGTATAAATAGCCTGGACAAAAAGTATCCAAGACATTATCACTGTTGCCTTATGTATGTGGTTTCATATGCAACAGAACATTGCAGTGTCAGACAGGACTGGGGTGAGATGGATTACACAAGCCTCCAACAGTCATTTATGTTTATGGGATAAACAAAGCATTTCTCAGGAGTTACAGGAGCAATACTACCCCCCCCCCCCCCCCCCCACCCCTTTCCATCTTTTTTTCTTATTTTCATATGGAAAGCTTGTGACAATGTATAATTCTACTTTCTTAGCTAAGGTGGCAATTGTTTGGTGCTCCTGTTTTAAATCTGTAAAAATCCTGATTGTGTGCCTAACATAATGGCTGACTTTCACTTTCAATCAATCCTTCAGTCAGTGTGACTCAGCAGCTACAATGTATCCTTATAGTATTAAGGTAGCATTATCTATTGTTGCACTTAACAGCTCAAACTGCTGGGAATATTGGCAACAAATGATCATATACAGGAAAGTGTTGCAAAGATCTTGCACTGCTTGGGAGGTGGACTACAACCTTCTATAGAAATTAAAAGATGCTTAAAAGTGTAATTAACCCTTTCTGGTCGAATGTCGGAGTATATCCGACACTAATATTTGCCACTTGCGGTCCAATGTCGGACCGGGTGGAGGGAGGAGGGAGGAAAGCTGAAAGGTGTGGAGTGAGGCGCCCGCAGCACATCCCCCGCATTCTCCTTGCACCGCACTGATGTGCCCTTACGCAGATCCGTCCCCCCCTACGCCGATCTGTCCCCCCCCCTGCGCCGATCCATCCACTCCCAAAGCCCTGCGCCGATGCGCCCACCCCCAAAGCCCTGCGCCGCTCCGCCCACCCCCAAAGCCCTGCACCGCTCCGCCCACCCCCAAAGCCCTGCACCGCTCCGCCCACTCCCAAAGCCCTGCACCGCTCCGCCCCCTCCCAAAGCCCTGCACCGCTCCGCCCACTCCCAAAGCCCTGCACCGCTCCGTCCACTCCCAAAGCCCTGCACCGCTCCGTCCACTCCCAAAGCCCTGCACCGCTCCGCCCCCTCCCAAAGCCCTGCACCGCTCCGCCCACTCCCAAAGCCCTGCACCGCTCCGTCCACTCCCAAAGCCCTGCACCGCTCCGCCCCCTCCCAAAGCCCTGCACCGCTCCGCCCACTCCCAAAGCCCTGCACCGCTCCGTCCACTCCCAAAGCCCTGCACCGCTCCGCCCACTCCCAAAGCCCTGCGCCGATCTGACCACCCCCCCAGCCCTGCGCTGATCTGACCACCCCCCCAGCCCTGCGCCAATCTGACCACCCCCCCCAGCCCTGCGCCAATCCGATCACCCCCCCCAGCTCTGCGTCGATCCGACCACCCCTCCAACTCTGCGCCGATCCCCGCAGGCAGCCCCACGATGACTCCCAGCAGCTGACACTGGAGGAAGGGGGTTAGGGGGCTGTGAGTGTGGTGTGTGTGGTGTGTGTGGTGTGTGTGGTGTGTGTGGTGTGTGTGGTGTCAGTGTGCTGTGTGTGCAGTGAGTGTGCTGTGTGTGCAGTGAGTGTGTGTGTGTGTGCAGTGAGTGTGTGTGTGCGCAGTGTGTGCGCAGTGCGTGCAGTGAGTAGTGCGCACAGTGAGTGTAGTGAGTGTTGTGCGCGCAGTGAGTGTAGTGAGCATAGTGTGCGTGTAGTGATTGTTCAGTGAGTGTGTGTAGTGTGCAGTGAGTGTAGTGTGTGCAGTGAGTGTAGTATGTGCAGCGAGTGTAGTGTGTGCAGCGAGTAGTGGGCGCAGTGAGTGTAGTGTGCGCACCGAGTGTAGTGTGTGCAGTGAGTAGTGCGCGCAGTGTGTAGTGTGCGCTGTGAGTGTCGTGTGTGCAGCGCGTGTCGTGTGTGCAGCGCGTGTCGTGTGGGCAGCATGTGTCGTGTTGGCAGTGCGTGTAATGTGCACAGTGCGCTGAGAGTGTGTGCAGTGTGTGTGCAAAAAAAAAAAAAAAAAGCTGTATGATGACAATAAGATGTCCAATTTTTTGCTGTTTTAAGCATTATACTTCTCTAGGTGGTTTATATAATCTGTCCCTCCTGCTGGAAAGCCAATTAACATGTGACTAGTACACATAGCGTAGTGAGAAGCTGTAACTCTGTGAATGTCAAAAACGACCACAGTGAGATTTTTGGGGGGTCTCTCTTTAACTTGCAGGGTTGTGAGATGAAAATATGAATAAATCAAATGCTATTACTATTCTATTCTTAACTACACCGTAGAGTTTAAAAATTCATAAACAGATGCATGCACAAAGTGTATTAAGTAAGCAAAATGTAAATAATTAATTGTATTATTTGGCTCAGTAAATCAGGAACTTTCAAGATAGTTTTGAAGGTTATGAAACTTTTATAGAACAAGCATGAAAATATGACATGGGAACCTTGGACCCCTGAGACTGTATAAGATCCTTTCTTTTAATAAAAGGAAGACTGGAAATAGAAAATTGGGAGAGGAGGAGATATTGAAGCACATACATACAGTAGCCTGATATCCACTCAACTGCTATCTTCATCTGTGATTGAAGTACAGTACAGGCATACCCCGGTTTAAGGACACTCACTTTAAGTACACTCACGAGTAAGTACATATCGCCCAATAGGCAAACGCCAGCTCACGCATGCGCCTGTCAGCACGTCCTGAACAGCAATACCGGCTCCCTACCTGTACCGAAGCTGTGTGCAAGCGGGGGACTACAGAGCCTGTTACAAATGCGTTATTTACATCAGTTATGCACGTATAGGACGATTGCAGTACCGTACATGCATCGATAAGTGGGAAAAGGCAGTGCTTCACTTTAAGTACATTTTCGCTTTACATACATGCTCCGGTCCCATTGCGTACGTTAATGCGGGGTATGCCTGTATTGCAATTTTTGCATCTGAGCCCAACAGGAAAGACATGGTGATACAGGGTATACAGACCCAAGGAAAGTACTGTAGTTGCTGTTCAAACACTAAGGGGCCTAATCTATAAGCCTTGATAAGCCACTTATCGAGCACTTGTCAGACACAATGCCTACTGCTGTTCAGTAAGCCTCGATAAATGGGTGATAAAGGCATGAATCACCACATTTTTTAGCCGTCATAAAAAAGTCACTGAGTGACTGGCAATAAGCTACTTCTTGGCAGGTTCTGAAACTCGTGCAATTCTAGTAGCCGTGATTAGCTTATCGAGGCAAATCACGGCTCTAGAATGGCGAGTTTCTCCTAAAATCCACGCGCCAGGAAAATTTGGTGTGAGGCTGGTGAGAAGCTGCTGAGAGGCGGTAAGACAGGACAGAAAAAAAAATGCTTTTTTTTCTGCATTGGATTGATGCCGAGGGTCTCCAGAGCTGATACCCATTAATATCTGCACCGGAGTCCACTGCAATAAAAATGCATTTACAGACAACTTCATTACCTTAGTGGCTTACTGCTAAGGCAATGAAGGGGTTATCCCCTCCTGCTACCCACCCACCAAGGGCCAAATACCCCCTTCACCCACCTCTCCTACTCACAATAAACATTAAAAACACAACACCACTAATACCCACCTCCTCTACCCCCACAGAATTGATACCAGAGGATGCAGGTATCCGGGGGTCCTTAGGAAGATCCCGCAGGTGTCTGGGGGCCCTCGGGTGGTCCCCACAAGTGTATGGGGGCCATCGGGTGGTCCTCACAGGTGTCTCGGGGCCCTCAGGTGGTCCCCGCGGGTGTCTGGCGGTCCTCAGGTGGTCCCCGTGGGTTCCCGCTGGCCTGCGGTACCAATCCTGTGGCACAAAATAAAAATGAGGAATACATTCAAATAAATACATGTCCCTCAAACCCCCCCACCACAACCAGCACAGTAATGGGCAAAATAATAGTTATCCAGATATGGAGCTCATTTGCCCATTACAAAATAAAACATTAGCCAGCCAGCATAAATAAAGTAAATAAACCTTCTACATACCCCTGCCATCATGAAGGGCATCCTTATCAGCATACTCCAGGTCCATGTCCTCCATTGCCAGAAAGAATACAAGAAAAAATACAATCTAATGGCCCCTAACCCTTTAATCACCTTAGCGATTAATAACCGCTATAGTAATTAAGGGGCTAACCCACCTTTCCCCGCTACCCACCCGGGAGGTCTAACCACCCACCCTGGGACCACTATACCCACCCTCTACTCATTGATTGGCATTGTGGTACGTCATACCCATATAATTTGGGCATTATAAGCCACTATAGCAGTCAATAGTCACCCTAATAAAAAAAGCATCAAGGCCAAAAATACACAATAATAAAAGATATACACAAGCACCTAAACACCCCAATTCAAGAAGTAAAAGCACTAGCCAACCAATTAAATGTCTCACGTCACGTGACCGTGGGAATAAAATGCATAGGAGATACTGGCACCCCATAATGGGACCTGTATCTCAGGAAGCAGGGGATCCCCAGACCTGGAATCAACGCGGTTCTGCTCCGGAGACCCCATGCTGAACTACACTAGTATTTAAAGTAATATTAAAACACATCAATCTCTGGTGAGATTTGCGCAGGGAGAGGCGGCTCTCTCTGTTCAGCGATCTCTGCAGCTAAAACAATTCGCCGGATTTGGCCTTTTCGGAGAGGCGATCATCACGCCGCCGGCTTCTCGCCCGTTTTGGGAATTTTGCTATCAGAGGTAATCGAGGCTTTCTGAATACCACGATAGCAATGCTAAAAAAAACTGGCGAATTAAACACCCGGGCGATTTTTTTTTATGAACGCTTATAGAATAGGCCCCTAAATGTCTGTCTTTGTTGTTCTAATGCTTCCTCAATCCATTTCTGAAATATGATGATAATTTATCTTGGCTGGAAAAAAAATGTACAGTTAAACCACTGGGATTTATTCATCTCTATGCAGAGAATAATTTATAATAGGTGAGAGTAAATGGTAATGCCATGGATTCATTGTTAAATAGGGAGAACGTCAGTTGCAATTTAATTTTGCCCGAAGCAGAAAACAGAACGGGAAGAGGTGACCCAGAAATACCCACAGAGCAGTGATTCCCATTCTTTTTTGTTTGGAGGTGCCCTTGAAGTATTTTGAAAAATCTCGGGGAACCCCTATCTGGCTGATACATATTAGGTTCGACAGGGCTAAATCACAAAAGTTCACACCTACGAGCCCCTCTATTTCCCAACCTCTACCCATGTATTTATCTCCCCTCCATCTCACTCACTCTCCCCCCCTCCCGCCTCGCATGTATTTCTCCCCTGCTTCTCACTCCCTCTTTTCCTCACTCACTCCCCCCTCTCCTCCCACTTGCCCCTACCTTCCATCAGTTACCCCACTCTCACTCAATCCCCCCACAAAATACATAACAAAAAACCCCACCCACCTACATACATATAAGCCCAACCCGCAATACATAATAAAAATACCCCACCAATACATATTAAAAAAAACCCCGGCTGCCTCAATACATTTTAAAAAGACCCACACCACCCCAATACATATCTCCCCCAGCACCCCTCATTATCATCATCTCCCCCAGCACCCCTCATCACTCTCATATCTCTCCTAGCACCCCTCATCATCATCCTCATATCTCCCCCAGCACCCCCATCATCATCATCATCATCATCATCAATCATCATCAATCATCATCAATCATCATCAATCATCATCAATCATCATCAATCATCATCAATCATCATCTATCATCAATCATCAATCATCATCAATCATCATATACCCCCCTCCCCCTGCATCTCACATCGCCACCATCCCCCCCATATGCCTACCTCAGGTGAAAGTAGAGGCTGGTATCCTGCAGAGGGCAGGAGGCAATGAGCTAGCAGCAGAACAGCAGAGCAGGCAGGACCGCACGCATGCGCTCACTCTAACTTGCAGCAGGCACCGGAAGTGCCGCACTGCTAGAGCGCGCTCCTACCCTCCTGCAGTCCTGAGAGCGGGCTCTAGGGGGGGGGGGGGGGAGAGCCAGGAAAGCCGTTGCAGGCCGCACCGTGAGTGTGGGCGGCCCATAGGCAGAACCCCTGGTACTGCTCCACGGAACCCCCGGGGTCAGCGGAACCCTGGTGGGGAATCACTGCTATAGAGTGATCAGCAGCAAGGAGAAGAGTGTACAGGACTGTACAGTATGTCTGCAAGCAAAGAAGAATGAGGTTTATACTGTTTGTTACTAATGTCCCTTGTCCTGTCTTGCTTCTCTTATAGCACAGACCTGCATCCTCATCTACATCTGCCTCCTCTTCACCCGGTTCTGGATAATCAGTGTTTTGTATGGAGTATGGTGGTATGTGGATTGGGACACCCCCAGCAAGGGTGGGAGAAGGAGTCATACGCTGAGAAGAAGTGTGGTTTGGAGATATTTGAGAGACTACTTTCCCATTACAGTAAGTGCAATCTCTGCTCTGCTGCAGAGACTTACAATCGTAATAATATAGGTTTTAACTTTAGGTTACCCCAAAGTTGTTGCAAAAATTCTCAGGTAATAACAATAAGTCTAACTGTAAACTGCTGCATTGTATTGTATTGTATGTCTTTATTTATATAGCGCCATTAATGTACATAGCACTTCACAGTAGTAATCAAATAAATAACAGATAATATAAATAACAGATCATGGGAATAAGTGCTTTAGACATAAAAGTAACATTAAGGAAGAGGAGTCCCTGCCCTGAGGAGCGTACAGTCTAATTGGTAGGTAGGGAGAACGTACAGAGACAATAGAAGGGAGTTCTGGTAAGTGCATCTGCAGGGGGCCAAGCTTTATGTATCATGTGTTCAGAATATCCACAGTGCTATTCATATGCTTCTTTAAGCAAGTGTGTCTTAAGGTGGGTCTTAAAGGTAGATAGAGAGGGTGCTAGTCGGGTACTGAGGGGAAGGGCATTCCAGAGGTGTGGGGCAGTCAGTGAAAAAGGTTTAAGGCGGGAGTGGGCTTTAGATACAAAGGGGGTAGAAAGAAGACATCCTTGAAAAGAACGCAAGAGTCTGGATGGTGCATAACGAGAAATTAGGGCTGAGATGTAAGGAGTGGCAGAAGAGTGTAAAGCTTTAAAAGTGAGGAGAAGAATGGAGTGTGAGATGCGGGAATTGATCGGAAGCCAGGAGAGGGATTTCATGAGGGGAGATGCTGGGACAGATCTAAGAAAGAGTAGAGTGATTCTGGCAGCAGCGTTTAGGATAGATTGTAGGGGAGACAGGTGAGAGTCAGGAAGGCCGGACAGCAGGAGGTTACAGTAATCAAGACGGGAAAGAATGAGGGCCTGAGTCAGAGTTTTAGCAGTCGAGCAATAGAGGAAAGGGCATATTTTTGTTATATTGCGGAGGAAAAAGCGACAGGTTTTAGAAATGTTTTGAATGTGAGGGGCGAATGTGAGAGAGGAGTCGAGTATGACCCCTAGGCAGCGTGTTTGGGCTACTGGGTGAATGATCGTAGTTCCAACAGTAATGTGGAAGGAGGTAGTAGGGCCAGGTTTGGGAGGAAGTATGAGGAGCTCTGTTTTAGCCATGTTGAGTTTACGGCGGCGGAGGGCCATCCAGGATGATACAGCAGAGAGACATTCAGAAACTTTGGTTTGTACTGCAGGTGTAAGGTCAGGTGTTGAAAAGTATATTTGTGTGTCGTCCGCATAGAGGTGAAAATTAAACCCAAAAGATGTAATTAGGTCACCTAGAGAGAGTATGTACAGAGAAAAGAGAAGAGGTCCCAGGACAGAGCCCTGGGGTACCCCCACAGAGAGATCAATAGAGGAGGAGGTGTTAGCAGAAGAGACACTGAAAGTACGATGGGAGAGGTAAGATGAGATCCAGGATAGATCTTTGTTCCGAATACCAACAGTATGGAGAATGCGAAGGAGAAGAGGGTGGTCCACGGTGTCAAATGCTGCAGAGAGGTCGAGTAATATCAGCAGAGTGTAATGACTTCTGTCTTTGGCAGCATGGAGGTCGTCAGTTATTTTAGTGAGGGCTGTTTCTGTGGAGTGAGCAGTGCGGAAGCCAGATTGTAGAGGGTCTAGGAGAGAATAGGTGTTGAGAAAATGGAGCAAGCGAGATAATACAAGACGTTCAAGGAGTTTAGAGGCAAAAGGCAGGAGGGAGACAGGTCAATAGTTAGAAAGACAGGTAGGGTCAAGCTTGCTGTTTTTGAGTAATGGTATGACTGTTGCATGTTTGAAGGAGGATGGAAAGGTTCCAGAGCAGAGGGAGGAGTTAAAAATGTGTGTGAGCATAGGGATTATTGTAGGAGCAAGAGGTTTTAGGAGATGGGAGGGAATGGGGTCAAGAGGGCAAGTGGTAGAGGGAGAAGAGGCGATCAACAGCGACACATCCTCCTCTGAGACAGTGGAAAAAAAGTCAAGGAAGGCAGGAGGAGAGTTAGGAAGAAGTGTAGGATGGGAGGAAGAAACAGAGGGGATATTCTGACGAATGGATTCCACCTTTTCCTTAAAATAGTCAGAAAAGTCCTGAGCGGAGATGGAGGAAGGAGAGGCAGCTGAGGGTGGTTTGAGTAGAGTATCAAAGACAGAGAACAGTTGGCATGGGTTAGACTTGTGCATGTTGATTAGTGAAGAAAAGTAGGCTTGTTTAGCTTGCGAGAGGGCAGAGTTGAAACAGGATAGCATAAATTTGTAGTGAAGGAAGTCTGCGAGAGTATGAGATTTCCTCCAGAGGCGTTCAGAGGAGCGAGTGGAGGAACGCAGCATGCACGTGTGGGAATTTAGCCAGGGTCTAGGGTTAGAAGGGCGAGGGCGGCAGAGAGAGAGCGGGGCATGTAGATCAAGAGAGGAGGACACGGCAGAGTTGTAGTTCCTGACCAGGTTATCAGGGCCTGTAGCAGAGCTGAGAGAGGAGAGGGAGGAGCGTAAAGTGGACTCAAATTCAGGTAAGTGAATAGAGCGCAGGTTTCTGCAGAACCGGGGGGTAGATGGAGGTGGAGAAGGGGAGAAGCGAGATAGAGAGAATGAGATGAGGTGATGGTCATAGAGAGGAAAAGGGGAAATGGAGAAATCGGAGAGAGAGAAGTTTTTAGTGAAAACCAGGTCTAAGTAGTGGCCATCCTTGTGGGTGCTGGCTGCAGTCCACTGTTGAAGGCCAAAAGAAGAGGTTAGAGAAAGTAAGCGGGAAGCCCAAGGGAGAGAGGGGTCATCAATGTGGCAATTGAAGTCCCCAAGGAGAAGAACAGGGGAGTCTGAGGAGAGAAAGAAAGAGAGCCAGGATTGAAAGTGAGAGAGAAAGGCAGAAGGGGGGTGAGTAGAGGTAGGTGGGCGATAGATGACCACCACATGGACAGGGAGAGGAGAGAAGATCTGGACAGTGTGAGCCTCAAAGGAGGGAAAAATAAGAGATGGAGGAATAGGAAGGGTTCGGTAACAGCAGAGAGAGGAGAGCAGGAGCCCCACGCCTCCACCCCTGCCATCAGTGCGCGGAGTGTGGGAGGAGGAAAGGCCACCATAGGAGAGGGCAGCTTCCAGAGCAGAGTCAGACTGAGTGAGCCAGGTCTCAGTTATAGCAAATAGGAGCAGAGATTGAGAGAGAAAAAAGTCATGTATAGAGAGGAACTTGTTAGAAAGGGAGCGAGCATAAGTGTACTTGTGTGTGAGTGTGAGTGTGAGTGCTTGGGTTTGAGTGTGAGTGCTCGGGTGTGAGTGTGAGTGCTCAGATGTGAGTGCTCAGATGTGAGTGCTCGGGTGAGAGTGTGAGTGCTTGGGTGTGAGTGCTTGGGTGTGAGTGCTTGGGTGTGAGTGCTTGGGTGTGAGTGCTTGGGTGTGAGTGCTTGGGTGTGAGTGCTTGGGTGTGAGTGCTTGGGTGTGAGTGCTTGGGTGTGAGTGCTTGGGTGTGAGTGCTTGGGTGTGAGTGCTTGGGTGTGAGTGCTTGGGTGTGAGTGTGAGTGCTCGGGTGTGAGTGCTCGGGTGTGAGTGCCCAGGGGTGAGTGTGCTCTGGTGAGAGTGAGAGTGCTCAGGTGTGAGTGTGAGAGGAGAGGTGCATTTCCGCTGTTAAAGGTACAGGGCTGTATTTACTAGGCTGTTCTTTGACATCAGGCATCTTATACTGTAGCTTCTTTAAGTGAATGCTTATGGCTTAGCACCACTTTCTAAATATGTCCCCCAGTGTGAACCTAGTAGCCATGTACAGTATGTATACAGTATTTTTATTTATATTGCATCAGCAAGGTACCCAGCGCTTTACAGAAGAGATATAATGCAATAAGTGCACCAAATAAAATCACACACTAGCAAAGGGAATCGCTGCCCCAGAGAGCTTACAATCTACACTCTCAGGGGTACAGATTTCCTTTTTTTTTGTCTGATTCAGTTTGTTGCACTTATTGTAAACATAAGTGCAACAAACATAAACTCAGACAATAGGAATTTGACCATCTAGTGACTAAAGCTTTTAAAAATATCAGGCAAGTACTGTATAATCACCTCAAATATTTTTTTGTGTTGAATCAGGATTGTCCTATTTGCTATAAACCTCCCTTTTAAATGCAGATCCTCCTCCCCCCCCCTATTATTTTTCACAGAATTGTAACCAAGACACAGATACATCAAACTGCTTTGCACCGCCAAAAATAAAGCACTTTTTATCGGATCCGTAGGAAATATTGGATCTGATAAAAAAACAAAAAGGCATAATAGCGCATTTTTTGGTAGTAACGGCCACACAGTATATTTATTGGAACGGGATTAACGCCAGAAATACAGCAAATAATGTATCATCTACTCCAGGCTGGCATTAGCCCTCTCTTTCCTATGTATATGTAGCCCTCTTTCCCCCCCCTTAAGTGAGATTGAGGTGGGTAGGTGTGTCTGACTACTTCTCAGTGTGGTGCGGTACCTGTTTGGCAACCAGGAGAGCTGAGCTTCCGCCACGGGGAACCTGGGGTATGTACTTACACTCGGTGCAGCGCCTCCACTGATGAGGGATCTCAACGGGGTGAGAGTGTGCCCTCACCAGAACAACCATACAGTAAATACACACCGTGTGAATAAACAGTATTTACTGAGCATAACCTGTAACTCCAATAACACCTCTTTGCATAACATCAAAACAATATATCAATAACAGTGCATCACTCTGAATGCATACCATCCCCCCACCCACATGTCCATCATCACATTCCCCGCAGTCTCTTGAGTGTCCCCAACAATAAAGACCAGTGTGAGTGTGAGGGATAGCGCTTCCCTGTGTTGGGGCCCGGTGGTGCACTTAATATATACTACCTCCCTGACCAGTCCTGGTCAGGAAAATCCTTGGAACTCAGCAGCACCGCACAGTGATCCCACGGCGTGCTGCGCTGCTCTCTGCAGGAATGGATGCATACACTGCATCCACCGGAAAGGAATCTCCAGCCGGGATGCTTCTTTAACACAGTCTCTGAACACGCTGTCAGACAGTCAGATGCTGTCAGACAGCAACCCTCTTGCTGCTTTGAATAGGGTGAAGGAGTCCCTGTCCTAAGGCCAACACTATGCCATACAGCTTCCTCTGGTGTCATAGGGGACTAACTGGGCCCTGGGGTATACCTCTACCCTAGTCCCTGCATGCAGAATAACTCTCCCTGTAACTTCTGTCGGATCCCAGACTCTGGCAGCTCACCACGTGCAACTGGCACTGGTGATATACACACACTGAACAACTAGCTCCTAACTCACTTATCCTAACGCGCCTGCAGCCGACACACAGCTCTCAGTCAGCCGGCAGACAGTAACACACGCTGCACACACACTGCACTCAGTACAGGCAGCGTCACATGCAACACTCCACACAGCAACCTGGAACCCTAACACTAACACTAACAGCTACGCACTGCAAACTTCTGGAACGCGTACAGCAACTTGCTGCACACTAGCACTATGCCTTCTTGTCAGGCCTCACAGCACTGCCAGCCGTGATCCTGACAAGACAGCACACACACACGCACTAAGGGCAGCGTCCCTATGTGGGCCGTCCCTCAACACTTACCTACTAACCTGGTGGGGAGTTGGGGCCTTACTTGGGATGTGGGGACCTTACTCGATGCAGGAGCTGCATATGCTCTCTGCACCCTTCCTTCCCTCACAGCTCCCCAGCTCCAACTGAAAAACGTGCTCAAGCCCAAACAATGTATCCACTTTGCCTGCCTGGCCTTCCTAAGCCCTATTGGCTCCCTGGTGTCACATGGGGCATACAGAGACTCATGAGACTCGTAGTCCCTGCTCAGAGCCTTCCCTGATAGGCTAGGGGTTCGCGGGCTTTCCTTACCCTCCACTGCGCGTGTGCAATCTTTCCCGGGCTTTCTCTCTTCTCCCTGAGCTGTCCCTATGCTCGCGCGAGCTATCCCTAGCTCTGGGGCTTTCCCTGCGCCTACGCGTCCACTGCGCATGCGCGAGACGGTCCTTAATGGCGGCGCCCTGCTCTGCGGCCGCCGAGACCTTAGAGACGCGATCGCAGCCTTAGCAACGGCCCGATCGCGTCCCCGGCAACCGGCCGCAGGCAGTGGAAGCCGCGCTGCTCCCTGCTCCAGCCCCCACCCTTGGAAGCAGCCGTCGGGTCTTTCGGCACCCGCGATCGAGCTGCCCAAGGGGAGGGGGGTCTCAAGGAGCTGCGGGAGCTCCAGGCTACACTCTCCCCCTGGTGGAAAATCCAACGTCCTCGCTTGGAGAACGCCATACCCTGACATAAGGTTTATACAATTAAAATGCATGGCACAGAACATACAACACGTGTCGAATTTACCCTTCAGGTTACATTGCACTTCACACCAAACTATACCCGAGACTAGCTGAGACCATTTGTGGGGAGCCCCTAATTGAACATGTGGGGGTACCTCACTTTTGCGTCCGTGAGCCTCCCCTAGAAAAATTTCTTGGAGAGCACACTCTAAAGCGACAGTTACTGGCTCTTCGCTACTTCCTCCCCCTGGTGGAAGGAGTAGCACAGTGTCTCTGAAGCAGACCCTTACCCGGTCATCCGCGGCAGGGATGCGGCAGACCAGGAGGCCAGGATCTTTTCCGCGGTCCACGACTTGGCGAATGGCACACTCCTTTTTGGGCTTAAAGGAGGCCAGTCTCCCTGGATCTTCCTTTACACAGTCCTTGTCACTACGGACTTGCGAGGCTTTCACTGAAAAGCGAGCACTGGACAATGTCTCTGTTTCACCTGACCGGGGGTAAAGAGTAGACACCCGACCACTGCGGTGATTCACGGTGGCCAACAGGTCCTCGGGGATGCTGTCAGTTCCCACCTCGGCCGTCTTGGGACCTGTCCCCGGCACTTCTGGGGCAGTCCACTTACGTGCTGAAAATTCGGGAGCGTTGGATCCCAGTCCTGGGACCACTTGTGTCGGAGCGCACGGGCTCATACTCCGTTCAGAAGCCGCAACTCTGGCCTTCTTCCTGGCCAGCTCCATCGGAGATTGTGGGGAGTTAGGGAGTTCCTTACCACTCCACTGGCTTGGGATGGATTCTCCCAAGGAGGACACCTCCGCCAGGACGCGATGTAGAGGGGAGCCCTTCACCCGGGTGACCAGACTTAAGGAACCATCGTTCTCCGCGGTCACCTGGAGGCTCACCCCCGACACCCCTGGGGCAGTCGACTCACCCTCATCGTCGTTTGGTACTGGTCCCCATTCTAGGACCGATGGTACCTCGGTAGTAGGTCGGACTGACCATTGTAGGGCGCACGGGCCCACAGCAGGGTCCGCAACATCGGGATACACCTCCTCAAGGGCACACGGGCCCACAGCAGGCTCTGCATCCGCCAAGATAGGGTGTTCATTGCTGTCACTAAAGTGGTCCGCCGGCAGGCGCATCACCACAAGTGACTGGTCGCTGGATTCACTAGAAGGTGGGGGTATATACGCCTTACCCTGTGATTCCTCTGTATAATCGCTGAGGTGGTTCGCCGGTAGGCGCATCGCCACCGATGGGACTTCAACCTCGTCCCGCTCAGGAACCGGATCTGAAATGTTCACTCGGGCACACGGGCCCTCCACAACCGGTTGTTGGTAGCGGGAATCCCTAAGTAATTTCTCCCTGAAGACAGACTTAACTTCACCACAACTCAGAGTGATATAGAGGTCAGGCTCCTCCTCCCTAGAACAGTCTGTCTCATCCACGTTTGGTTGAAAGTCACAGTGCTTGCTCCCCCTGGTGGAATCTGAAGGAGGGGCACTTTCTACAAGGGAGTGGTTCTGGCTCTGTGCTGAGTCACTCACAGTGCAGGGGCGGGGTTCAGGGTTTCGCGCCCAACCCGGACAATACTCTGCAACAATTTCTTGCACAGTCCTGGTGCTCTCCCGACTTGGCGGGAGCCGCCATCTTAGGTGTGACTCACTGCTAGAGAGAGACTCCATTTTAATCACAGTCTCTGCAATTACACTAGGGCTCTCTTCTGTATAGATAGGGGGGTAGCCTTCTGGTTTTCCCGCCAATCCCGGACAGTTTTCCTCAACACAATCTAGTGCAGGCTTGCAGCCAGCAGCACGTGCGTTCTCCTGCGTTGGCGGGAGACGCCATTTGGCTGGGTCGGCGTAAACTAGGGGGTACCCCTCAGACGGGCCCCCGGGCATACACAGGGCGGACGGTGCCTCTGCCAGGCATATATCCGCGGTGGGGATGGCCACAAAAAGTATCATTTTCCATAGGGCCGTGGGATCGTGTTCTTCTTCTAAGAAACATGCGTGCGGCCACCCTGGAATTTCACGCATATAGGACTGAACCTCAACCGTGGGCATAGTTGCGGGAAGGCCTCCTACTACCACTACCTGGCCAGGCTCCATATACTGCCTCAAAGCCCAGGCAAGGACCTCGTGTTCGGACTTCACAAACATGGCGACAAAAATAGGAATGGGACAATTTGGGAAAAAAAATGGAACAGAGCACCCCAGGTCTGGCTCTCAGCAGCGCCTCCAAATGTAGCCCTCTTGCTGCTTTGAATAGGGTGAAGGAGTCCCTGTCCTAAGGCCAACACTATGCCATACAACTTCCTCTGGTGTCATAGGGGACTAACTGGGCCCTGGGGTATACCTCTACCCTAGTCCCTGCATGCAGAATAACTCTCCCTGTAACTTCTGTCGGATCCCAGACTCTGGCAGCTCACCACGTGCAACTGGCACTGGTGATATACACACACTGAACAACTAGCTCCTAACTCACTTATCCTAACGCGCCTGCAGCCGACACACAGCTCTCAGTCAGCCGGCAGACAGTAACACACGCTGCACACACACTGCACTCAGTACAGGCAGCGTCACATGCAACACTCCACACAGCAACCTGGAACCCTAACACTAACACTAACAGCTACGCACTGCAAACTTCTGGAACGCGTACAGCAACTTGCTGCACACTAGCACTATGCCTTCTTGTCAGGCCTCACAGCACTGCCAGCCGTGATCCTGACAAGACAGCACACACACACGCACTAAGGGCAGCGTCCCTATGTGGGCCGTCCCTCAACACTTACCCACTAACCTGGTGGGGAGTTGGGGCCTTACTTGGGATGTGGGGACCTTACTCGATGCAGGAGCTGCATATGCTCTCTGCACCCTTCCTTCCCTCACAGCTCCCCAGCTCCAACTGAAAAACGTGCTCAAGCCCAAACAATGTATCCACTTTGCCTGCCTGGCCTTCCTAAGCCCTATTGGCTCCCTGGTGTCACATGGGGCATACAGAGACTCATGAGACTCGTAGTCCCTGCTCAGAGCCTTCCCTGATAGGCTAGGGGTTCGCGGGCTTTCCTTACCCTCCACTGCGCGTGTGCAATCTTTCCCGGGCTTTCTCTCTTCTCCCTGAGCTGTCCCTATGCTCGCGCGAGCTATCCCTAGCTCTGGGGCTTTCCCTGCGCCTACGCGTCCACTGCGCATGCGCGAGACGGTCCTTAATGGCGGCGCCCTGCTCTGCGGCCGCCGAGACCTTAGAGACGCGATCGCGGCCTTAGCAACGGCCCGATCGCGTCCCCGGCAACCGGCCGCAGGCAGTGGAAGCCGCGCTGCTCCCTGCTCCAGCCCCCACCCTTGGAAGCAGCCGTCGGGTCTTTCGGCACCCGCGATCGAGCTGCCCAAGGGGAGGGGGGTCTCAAGGAGCTGCGGGAGCTCCAGGCTACACATATAATGATAATACTGTATATTGGCCATTACTGTACTGAATATACATAGGCAAGATAAGCTAAACCAAACGGAACTAGATAATAAAAACATTACTTGAAGTACATTACAGTAAATATATTTACATGACTTGCTGACTACAAAGGGGTTAATATAAGCATTAAACTACACAACCCCTTTAGCCACATTAGGGGCTAGCCAAGCATTGCCAAGCAATGTTTTGCTAACCGCTAAGGTAACAAAGGGGTTAACCCCTTCCACCACCCCCTGGAAAGCCTAACCACCCTCCCCGTGACAACTATCCCATCACCTAACCCCTCTACTCCCCCACCCACGAACAAATCCCCCACCCAAGGAAACCACCCCTATCTAGACTAATGGCAAATAACCCTGTTAGTCAAATACATCCAGGCACAAGGGTTTCTCCACAGCAGAACCGCACTGTTCTTAGTTCTGCCCCCTCCTCCCACATTTTCCAAAGTACTTAGGCCCAAATGCTCAGAACTCCGTTATCTCAGGACTCATAGTGGCCCGTTTTCAGTATTGATCCCAGACGTTATTTTCCCTGTTGTTAACGCGATCTGCAAAGCTAATTATATACAAAAACCACAACTTCCATTGGGGCCCCCATTAGACTGTGGCTAAGTGGGCGGTAGCCGGCTAACGCTGGGATAAGACACCTCCGATCTTATTCTAATGAATGCAGTACAATATATACCTGGCATCTACCTTTTATAAAAATGTATTAACTAGCGATGGACACATTTTTTTTTGTGGATTTATATTCGGCCAGTTCCTTTGGTCCGTGGATTTCCACGGGTCAGTCTCAAAAATGGCGATTCGCCCTTTGCGGATTAAAAAACAAACAAAAAAAAAAAACAAACATTTTTTAACACCGACAATCCACCTGCGGATTCAGCAATCATACAATCCGTGGATTGGATTCTTAAAATCAGTCCACGGAATGCGGAATTCGCGGACGGATTGTTGAAAGATCCATTGGCGGTTTTGGATTAAACAGAGCAAATTCGTCAGCGGATTTTACACCGTGGAACTAATTTTCAATGGCAAACTCGGGAAATTCCATCTCTAGTACAGGTAGTCCTCGCTATCCAACGTTTCAGTGTACAATGAATGGCATATCCAATGCTTTACAATGCAACACTGTGGGACGTTTTTTCGATTGCCAGAATGCATTATCCGAAGCCTGAATGCGTTATCCAACGCTCACCGCCACTGATTAACATGGGACTCACTTTACAACGGTTTCACTATCCAACACTACTTCCAGAACGGATTCCGTTGGATAACCAAGGACTGCCTGTATTAACCCATAAGAAGGCATAATGGTCATGCATCATGCATGCCTTCGTGGTCACTAAGGTAGCCATGGGGTTAATACAAATACCCTAACTACCTTACTACCCATTGTATGGTATAGACAGAGGAGAAACCAGGTGATTTGCGCCCAGGACAAGCTCTTCAAAACTGTGCTCCCCTCCTCCCCCCCCCCAAAAGGTGCACAGAACACTGACACACAGTGACACAGCACACTGACACACACAGCATAGCAAACTGACAGCATACTTACACACACCACAGACAGACGGCATACTTACACTACACACACCAGAGACACACAACACATTTACACACAGCACTCTTACACACATACACACACACACACACAGCATACTTGCACACTTTCACACACCACAAACACACACGCAGCACACTTACACACACCACAGACACACAAGACTCTTAAACACACAGGACTCTTAGACACACAACACTCTTAGACACATAGCACACTGACACACAGCCACTCCTCCCCCTGACGTAATGGAGTGGAGAGCCGGGCAGAGTTCTGCATATCTCCGCCTTACTCCTGCCGCCAGCTCTCTGCTCTACCTCCCACTTCTCACTGACCGGCGTTGCACTAACACGCCTGTCAGTCAGCGCTGCAGCCCCTCACAGAGTCCGATCCTGATGACACGGTAGTGAAGCACGATAGGGGTCGCTGTGACCGGCTGCAGCGATGACTGATAGGTCAATCAGGGCAGTGCCGCAACACAGGCACCTGGGGGATTTCTGCACCCCCCCATCAGGCTGCACTCTGGGTTAACCTCCCCTTAAACCCCTTAACTGGCCTAACCTCCCTCCCTGGGTACAGTGGTGCAGCTACATTCGCTACCCCTCCCCATCATCATCTCTCCTCCTACTCATCATCTCCCCCTCGTCCTCCTCATCATTTCCCCTCCTCATCTTCTCTCCCCCTTCTCCTCATCTCTCCTCTTCCTCCTCCTCCTCCTCCTCCTCCTCATATCTCTCCACTCCCCTCCTCATCATATCTCTCCCCCTCATCCTCCTCATCTCTCCCCTCGCCCTCCTCCTCATCTCCCCCTCCCCCTCATCTCTCCCCCCCTCCTCATCATCATCTCTCTACCCCTCATCATCAGCTCTCTACCCCATATCATCATCAGCTCTACCCCTCATCATCAGCTCTACCCCGCATCATCATCTCTCCCCGCATCATCATCTCTCCCCCCTTATCATCATCTCTCCCCTCCTCCTCATCATCTCTCCCCCCTCATCATCATCATCATCATCATCATCTCTCCCCCTCATCATCAGCTCTACCCCTCATATTCATTAGCTCTCTCTTCCCCTCAGCTCTCTCCCTCATCAGCTCTCTCCCCCTTAGCTCTCACCCCCTCATCATCAAATATCTCCCCCTTAGCTCTCTCCCCCTCAGATCTCTATCCCCATCAGCTCTCTCTCCCCATCAGCTCTCTCTCTCCCCCATCAGCTCTCTCTCCCCCACCACTCTCTTTCTCCCCCACCAGCTCTCTCTCCCACCAGTTCTCTCTCCCCCACCATCACTCTCTCCCCCACCAGCTCTCTCCCATGCCTAATTTTGGTTGGAGGAGATGATGATCAGAGGAGCAGCCGGTAGAGGAGCTGGAAGTTGCGCTGTGGCAGCAGACACCAGAAGTAAGAAAGACTTCTGGGTCAGACCAATGGGGCGCGCTCCTTCTCGGCCATCCTGCTGTGCCTCAGCACAACTCCTAACTCCTCTACCGGCTGTTCCTCTGATCAATGCTGGCGGCCCGCCGCAAACCATCATCTCCCCACGCCTACCTGTATCTGAAGACCACCGACAGGGGGGGAGAGCAGGCCCCCAAAGAGTGCGGGCCCCATGACTTTGCCCGGGCTATATCTACACCCCTGCCTGTGTACCTAACCTCCTACCCCCACAACAAACCTAACTTCCACCACTCTACAGTATTGGCCATTAGCCCTAGTAGCCAAAAGGTGGTTAGTAGCACTAATGGCCAATAATATATAAACACAAGATACAATGACTCAATAAATGGAAATGTTTCCAGCACTCCAAATGAATCACAAGATTAGAAATGTATTATAATTTGTTGTCACAAATAGTATAGATGACATCCTTATAAAATAAGAAATATTTTTAATATGCGGACAACCCCTGTGAGAAAAGTGCAAAATTCAAGAACATAATAAAAATGTACAAAAAAATTATAATTAAACCCTGATGAAGTTACAGCTTCCAGCAGAAATTACGCCTCTTTGGGAGTCATTTTGATTTCCTGAATGGGTGCTAAAATAGTGGCAACTAGAAAGGTAAATATCTTGAAAACTGGGGGGCCCCAGAGTTAAAAAAAAAAAAATGGGATGGATTTGGAAACGTTTTGCACATCTCAATATTTGAAGTCACTGTGTGTCGAATGGGACATTCCCTCCCTTCCTCAGACAAAGTGCCCCGTACCCTTAATCAATTCTGTCCCATTAAAACTAAAACATTCAATCATCTCATTACTAAGGCGTAGATATTAAAAGCTACGTTAAATCTGGACTATTAATGTGACGCTACCTAATTAGGTAACGGACACTCGTTTTTCTATCATCTAACGGGTATTCACAAAGAAAACAACACAAGATGGCGCTCTCTATGCTCTCAAGTGCTCAGTGCAAAATCAATGTATATCATAAACAGTGAATATTAAAGTGACTAACACAATAAAATAAATGTGCTAGATAATATACAAGTGAATAATAAGTGAATAATAAGTGAATAATAAGGGAATAATAAGTGAAAAAATCACTCAAACCCTTAGGAAGGACTGTTTCATGGTCCAATAAAAGAATTCAGCAGAAAAACCAGGGGAGCGAAGGTGAACCTTATAAAAGAAAAAAACACTAGTGGGTATGTGTGTGTGTGTGTGTGTGTGTGTGTGTGTGTGTGTGTGTGTGTGTGTGTGTGTGTGTGTGTGTGTGTGTGTGTGTGTGTATGTATGTGTATATATATATATATATATATATATAATATATATATATATATATATATATATATATATATATATATATATATATGCGCCCTGAGGAAGGTCCTGTTGGGAGGACCGAAACGTTGGCGGCCCTGTGTCACGTAATACACTTTTTTTGATACCAACTCTGCAGTGTGCTGTCTTCTTTTGGCTATCAGGATCCCCTGGTTACCACATATCTACATACCACTTATGGGACAAGCATCTGCCTCGTACACCAAAACGTGAGTGCAAATCTCCATACCTTGACTATATATAAATATATATATATATATATTGGGTATATATTGACTCATCTAGTAGGATGTAGCCACTCTTGACGAAGCCGTCATCCAGAACAGCAAAATGCGTAGAGCGTGGCTCATAGAACAGACTGAGAGGGAGAGGCTGCGCTGGTGTATCCATTGACGTCAGTTCCGGCGGGGCGGAAGACCG